>NC_009409.2:0-138941 GCF_000002875.2 Leishmania infantum JPCM5 | reverse complement strand
TCTTATCGGGCGGCCGGCTTGACCCGAGGAGAACGTCCCGCTGGAGGGATCCGAGGCAACTCATGGCTGAGCGTCGCGAGGAGGACCTGAAAAGCGCCGACCAATCGTGTCCCGGCACGCAACGATGCACAGCGCGCTGACACCCCTGTGCCGCTGTGTGCTGATCGGGGGCAACCCATGAACACCGAGGAATCGCCGGAATGGTCAGCAGTGCACGGCAGGATGGCACCGGTTGATGGGCAGCGAGATTCCAAATCGGGCGCCACACGTGCCCGGTGGGTCTGACCTACAGAGAGGAGGGTCAGGGCCAGCCACCTCGTGAGGCCCGTACCCGGTGGCATCCCGCCTCAGCAGGCAGGACGGTTTGACGCTGGCGGCCCCGACCGAGCCAGCGGACGAGCAAGCAGACCTCGTGCAAGGACCTCGCAGCGGTCAAGAATAAGGCGAGGCGGGCGGGGTGCGCTCAAGGAGGTCGACCCGGACCTGAAGCTGGCCCCAATACGCAAAGCAGTGGTCCCCTGTCTGGCGCAGATTGGGAGGGGGGCCCTAAAGGCGGGCATGATGCGACCAGACAGACACGTAACGATCGAAACGGTGCGGCGACACCTGGGCTACTCCCAGCAACCTACGTTGGAGGCCGTTCGAGCACGCGACGGCACCTTAGCCTTCCTGCATGGCTTGACGGGGTAGGCCGCACACGACTGAGCTTTCGTGAACGGGGCATCGCCGTCAGCGAGGCGTGCAAGGAAAGCAAGGTGCTCCAGGGGAGTTGGCCCCGGGCCAGAACGCGGACATCCGTCCAGGCAGCCGTTACATTTGAGGGGTGCGCCACCGGCAAGTGTCCGTGCAGTCGTCCCCTGAGCCGCAGCGCGCGCAAGTTTTCTCTTTCCGCCGCTCTCCACGCCGAGCAGAGGGAGAGCTCGACAGAAAAAGGGCGATCATGGAGGAGAGACGGATAGATGTGGAAGTGTGTAACGCTATGCTGGGAGTGTAGGTTGAATTTCGTGCAGGCGTGCCCTTGCGAGTGTTGGCGCTTGAAAACCTTCAGCGCGTGTGAAGGGGTACGCGGCGTGCGCGTCCAGGCTTGTGTGTGCTTATTGCTTCGGCTACCCCTTTTAGGAAAGCGAGTGATCTCACGAAAAGACGGATGAGAGCGTGCCTGCACGCTCACGACACATCCTCACATCAAGAGAGACCACACCTCGAGGGCTGCGGTGCTAGAGGGCACGGAACCGCAGACACGTTCTGCTGCTTGTACACACCTCTTCCCTCTCGTGTGGAGAGCCTTGAGCGGCAGACGGGAAGCGAGAGTAGGAAAATGCCGGCGAAGCAGCAGGCTGCCGCTCAATGCGACGTGCACGGCATCAGCGGTGGCGGCAGACAATGGAGTCACACGTGCCTGGGCTGACCGACCACACACAGTCACATGCACATGCACACGCACATAACTGCTTTCTCCTCTCTCGGCAGCCGCCCTTCTGTTTCGCGTTCTCATACGCATCAACCGTAACTCGGCAAACATCGTCTGCTTTCCCCACGGACACTCATCTGCTGTGACCACGCACACATGCACGTACACTAGCCCTGCAGCGAAGGAAGTGCACGACTCCGACATCAGCGCCTCTCTCCTCCCCGAAACTCTCCCGTTCTTTCCAGTGCATTGCACAAGCACTTACCATCAATCTCTGGGTGAATCCAGCGAGGCATTCAAGTATGCATTCAGTAGCGAAGCGCAAGGAGCAGTCGATCGCTGTGGCTGTGATGGCGGCGTCGCCGATGTGCATGCATACGGACACACCGGTGGACACACCAGACGAGCCGATGGCGACGGAGGAGGAGCTGCGGGCCTGGTCGGAGCTCGAACACAGTCGGCCCACATCCCCGTCGCCAGCTGGCGGTAACGGAGCCTGGCGGCTGCCCAAGCGGTATCAGGGAGTTTTTCAAGAGCGCTACATCCTCATGGTGCTGGTTCTCACTCTGCTGCTCTTCGTTGCCTCTACATTTCAGATGGACACCAAGACGGAGCTGGAAGAGATCAAGCGCATGTACGGCATCGAGGAGCCGATGAAGCCGTCGACGGAGCGCACTGGCAACAAGAAAGCAGAGAGAGTATAGGGCGCCTTCAACCCGTGGATGTGCGGGCGTTTGGGCACCTCGGCGCGCTCGAGTATCTGCGTCTCTCCACTCATGAACGTAGACGGGCTTTCTCACGGTTCTTTACTTAGTTTCTTACGATGTCTTTTCACTGTTCTATAGCGTTGATGTGCGCGCCGCGCCACCTCCTCCACTTTGTTGTGAGGCACACTATCACTGACAGCCCACCCGGCCCCCTCCTTCTCCGACTCCGTTGTCGTTTAACGGGAGGTGGCGAGTGAAGGAGAGAGACAGAGATGGAGGAAGCGGGTGCAACTCTCTTGGTGGCTGCGTGGTGGCTCACGCACGACGTTGAAGGAAGAAGGCCAAAGGTGATAAGGGGCTGCTGTGCGTGGCGTGCCCTGCTGTCGCAGAGCCATCTCAGCAGCACCAGCTTTCATCTTTCACGCTTCCACTCTTCTATCGTCCCCCCCAGATTATGCGCACCGTCTCATAGAAGATAATAACCGAAACGAAGATATCGCGTTTCCCTTGTATTGCTGCTGAATAGAAGAGGAACAGAACAGTGGGATGGGCGACACGTGCGCAGCTCTCATGGATGCACGCATACACACAAGCACGTGCGCACACGGATGTGTCGCGCTCTCTCTGCATGTATGCGCGCGTATGTGTGTATGCATGTATGTCCTTTGTTTTTTTTTTCTTGCTGTCGCTGCCTCTTCAATGAGGAGGAGGGTGCGTGAGAACAAGAGACACAACCAGACCAAAAAAAAAGAAAACCATTAAGCACCTGCATGCTCGTGTTCGCCGCTATGTGATAGGATGCTCGGTAACTCGCCCTCCCCCTCCGTCCCTGCCGCTTTCTCTCTTGCTCGCTTGCTGATGTTCATTTTTCCGATTTCCCTCCCTCCTCGTTTGCTTCTGGTGGTCTCCGCCACTCTCACCGCTTTGGCTTCCGCGCTCTCGTTGCGCGCGTCGGGCGTCCGCGTCCGCGTCCGCCTTCTTCGCTTCTTCGCTTCTTCGCTTCTTCGCTTGCCTTTGTCAGCTCGGCCTTCTTTTTGTCTGTGGTTTGTTGTGCGCTTGTGAGCGATATGCTCAGGATCCACTGCCCGCTCCTCTTTCTCTCCCTCTGTCTGTGTGCGCACTTCACCACCTCTATGGCCCGTTATCGCCGACGAGCATCACAGCTACTACCACTTTCCTGACAGCTCTCCCCTGTCTCTCTCTCTGTGTATGCCTGTGTGTGTGTGTGTGGCGCGACCCTTGTTCGTGGTTGTGGATTTCGGCTCTTTTAGCTGCACACACATCCGCCGCTTTTTTTCCCTCGCATGGCTGAGGTGGACAGGCTGTTGCAGCTGTGGACTGTGCTGTGGCTTTCTTGTTCCCTGGCAACTGAACGTGGTGATGATCTCGGCGTGCATGCCCTTGCCTCTGCCCTCCCCATGCCTCTCTGCGCCTGTTGCGTTGCTTGGTGTGGGCTGAGGACCGGCCAACGCACATCCGCTTCTCTTCCTTTCCTGTCGTCCTCCCTCGCTAGCAAAAGTGCAAGAGGCCGGGGAGGTCATGCGTATGACGACTGTGATTGTGTGCGTGTGTTTATGTCTTCTCTGCGCACGCAAACACGACACCCTCTTTCCATTGCTCTCCGTGCCTCTGTTCGTCTGTGATCTTGCAGCGCGGGCACACAAGAGGGGCTGGGCTCGGAACGGGTTTATGCTGTGCGCATCCCCCGTTCCCTCTCTGTGTGTGCTTTGGTTTCCTCAAGCCAACCGAGCAGACCACACGAACCCAAGAAAATGCCAGGGGAAGCACTGTGCTGGGACCTTGCGTCACGGCCACGCGGAAGGAACCGTACGCCTGCGTGTCTGTGTGTGCCTCGACGTTTTTTCTTGCTTGTCTCCTCGATGCATCACATGCCTGCCTCTACATCCTCTCGTACGTCTCCTCTGCTTGTGCTGCACACCCACCCACCCACACCCACCCACCCACACCCACCCACCCACACCCACACCCACACCCACACCCACACACACACACACACTTACACATACACATACAAGCTAACGTCACTCTGTCATTGTCCGCCTTTTCATCCTTTTTGTTTTCTCTTGGCGACCTATAGGATGCTGACGCGCTCGCTGCTGTGTCGCACGTCGTTGCAGAGCCGTCGCCGGTGGGAGCAGCGCATTGTGTCAGTGCTCTCCGAGAACAAGGAGGAGGGCGTCGATGCGGTGGCGAAACGCTTCCAGCGAGTCTACAAGGAGCGCCGCTACACGCCCGTGGAGGAGGCGTTTCCACCCCTCGCTGCTGCCGCGGCCGCGCCTGGGCTGAGCTCTTCTGCCGCGAAAGCGAGCGTCGAGTCAGTGCAGCAGCCCGCCAACCCGCTCGTGCTGCGCGTTGCCTTCCTCGGGCCTCAAAACGCAGGAAAGACGTCCCTCGTTAATTCCATGGCGCTCAGCAATGTTGGCGCCGTCAGCAACCGCTATGGCAGCACCAAGGATTGGACAAAGGCAGTCGCTACGGTACACGACACGCAGTTGCTCCTCCTCGACACACCGGGCATTGTGCCGCGTGATACGCAGCGCGTGCGGCGCAAGTTCGCCTCCGGCACGGCTAAGGCGTACGATGCTCTGTTCGTGTCGGACCTCGTTGTCCTGGCTCTCCCCGTCGGCGTGGGATTTGTCGAGAAGGAGCACAAGGTGGTCGCGACGGAGGTGGTACGCCGCGCCGCGGGCCGCGAGCTACCCGTGGTGATCGCCATGACAATGATGGACAAGGTTCAGACGCCGCGCCATCGAGAGCTGTACTTTGCCATGCGCACCGACCTTGAGTCTCTCGGGTTGCCGACTGCCGCGACGCACGAGGTCAGCGTCAAGGGCGGCAGTGGACTGGTGGAGCTGAAGGATTGCCTCTGCCAGTACGCAAAGCCGGGGGCGTGGGAGCACTATCGCCGCGAGGCGACGGATTTGAATCCACCGCAGCGCGTGGCGGAGCTGCTGCGGCAGACCTTCATGGAGCTACTCCCGCACGAGATCCCGCACTGCATGCGACACCGGGTGCTGGGCTGGACGCGCAAGGAGTCAGGCACGACGGAGGTGGTGGTGGAGGTATTCTTCGATCGCCCTGCGTACATGTTCACCTTCTACGGCAAGTTGGAGGCCATCTGTCTGCGTGCACAGCAGGTGACGGAGCGCGAGCTGGCGCCGCAGCGGTTTCGCTTTGTTTTTCAGGCCTTCATCGCCCCAGGCGGCCTCTCAAACTCGTGAGGTGTAATTTGTCTGTGCAGCAGTTGGTGTGCGCTTCCTCCTTCCCCGTCTCCAGCGGCTCAGGCGAGGCGCCCTCACAGCTTTTCGCAGGTTCTGACAACGTGTGTGAGCTTCTGTGTGTGGGGGGGGTGGGTGGGTGAGTGGGTGAGCCCACGTCACCCGCTCTTCATTTCTCGAAGCATCGACCCATGCAAAGAGACGGACGCTGGCAAGGTGGAAAATCACGTTTGTGAAGTTCTCGGCAAAGACCTTCGTGGCGCGGCACACAGCGGCACCTCTGACGAGGAGAAGCAGCGCAGAGGGGCCCCGGAGGGGTAGGAGTGGGCATCACGGAGTGCAACGACCGGTGTGGGGGGGGAGGTAGAGAAGAGGGAAAAGCTCGCCGTGCTGTGTGTAGACTCAAACGCAGGCTTTGCTCTCTTTTACCCCCACTGCCATCCGTCGAGAAACACAGACACACACACACACACACACACACACAGACAGCCGGGGACAAATAGTCATGTCCCACACCCCTCTTGCAGACGTGTTCCTTGTAACATGGTAGCACATGCGTCACCGTCTTTCATCTTGGGCTGACCACTCGCTCGTCATCTTCTCGTTCTCGAACCGGTCACCCCACCGCGTGCGACCAAACGGCGCACGTCTACTCGCGCCTCCCTTTCTTCTCTTCTGTCGTCACGAAAACGCGGAGAGTGCAGCCGCGCCCTGGCGCATGAGGATCACCGAAGGCTTCCCCCCTCTCCCCTCCCCTCCCTCCCCGAACCTCCGTGTCTCATCTCTTCTGTGTGCACTCAAAGAGCTCCGTTTTGCTAACTTGCATCCAGCACAGTGGAGCGCAAGCGGTGCGTCAACGACAGCCGCAGCTCCCGCTCTCTTCATCGGCTCTTTCTCTCTGTGTTTGTTTCCGTCCTCTTTTCCGCTCTTCCCTGCTTTCGACCCTTCACGCATATCCCTTGCGGACGCTGGCGTGCCTACCACCGCGACTAAGGCAACCGCCGTCTGCAGTGCCTCCTCCTCCTGATGACCGCGCAGTGGCTGCTGGCGTGACGACGCTGTCTCTCTGCTCAGGAATCGTGCCCGCGCTTTTCTTTTGCACCCCATCGGAGGCGCTGCTGCGGGTGCCGGCGCCGTGTGTACGGCCGCTTACCTTTTCCTATCTCTGCTCAGCACTTGGCCCTTTGCCATGTCGAGCTGCACCCATCCCACCTCTGCCCTCTTCGTGGATCGGCAGAGTGGGCGCACGACGTGCACCCTCTGCGGCGATGTCGTCATGAGCGACCAGTACGAGCTAGACCCTATCTTCGCCCAGAGCGGCCGACAGCCGGCGAGCGGCGGCGGCCTTCGCGGTCTTGCCGGCAGCTTCCGCCCCGCCACCTCGCATACGGGCACCAACACGAGCATGACCCACTCTCACTCCCGCCCCACCATCGACAAGGCTCGCCGAGAGATGCTGAACATCAGCCGGCAGCTCGAGATCAGCGAAGATACGGTGGAGCGTGCCCTCGGCATATACAAGGTGGCACTCAACCTGAACGCGGTCTCCGGCACACGGCCAAGTGTGCTATGCGCTTGCCTTTACGCAGCCTGCCGGCGTGAGCGCACGTCGCACGTTATCTACGACTTCTCCGAGGTCAACGGCGAGGACCCGCACACGATCTTGTCGCAAATGAAGTACATCTGCCACGCCACCCACACTGAGGTACCCGTGATCGACCCGTCGTGCTACGTGCAGCGGTTTGCCGAACAGATGGACCTCGGACCGCAGACGACGGACGTGGTTGTGTGCGCTCTCAAGGTGCTGCGTGCTATGCAGGATGACTGGATTAGCTGTGGCAGGCGACCGATGGGTGTGTGCGCTGCTGCTCTGCTTGTGGCGTGCTACGTCTTTGGCATTTCACGCACCCCGGAGCAGGTGTGCGGGATGGTGCGACTCACGTCCAACACAATCGGCAAGCGCCTGACCGAGTTTGCGGCGACGCCAACGGCGCGTCTGGAGAACATCGACGACTATCAGCCGTCGCACGAGACCTTGCCGCCAGCCTTCAATGACTCGAGCCGCAAATCCACCGAGGAGGACGTGCACGCGAGTATGCGGGAGCTGTCGGCCATCTTCTACGAGCTTGTCTCCGAGGCGAAGACGTCGCAGCCCGCAACGCCGGAACGGTGTGACAAGTGGCGCCGCTTCATCATGAAGCACTGCGAGCTGGAGGGCATCACGCCGCTGGAGGAGAATTTGGATTTGAAAGGGCTGTCGCCGGCGCAGCAGCTGCACATTTTGGGTCTGCCGCACACGAAGCCCATCCCGCTGGAGGAGGTGGTGCGCAGTGTTAAAAGGGAGGAGCATCGCCTCCTCGTCAAGCGTGAGACGTCTCTTCAGAACGGCAGCGACGCGGGCGGCAGCATGGGTGGTGCCCGGCAGGGGGCAGCCGCGGGGCTGCTGAACGATGCCGATGTGTCGTCCAATGGTATTCCTCTTTATCTGCTGCCCGACGAGTCGTTGGTGTCCTCGCTTGCAAAGGCGTCGCCAGCGGTGGGGTACGCCAACGACGGAGGTATGCACTCTGCGCCGGCCGCCGTTGGCGCCGCCGCGATGGATTCGCCGGAGCAGCTGCGGTGGATGACGGACGAGTACACGCGGCTGCTGAACAGCAATGCGGAAGTGATGCACCTGCGCAACGACTTCGACTTTGCTGACGAGGATGACGCCAACGGGGTTGGTGGCAACTCTGGAGGCGGCGCGGTGGCCCTGCCTGTCAGTCACCCTACTCAGAACCAGTCCTTCAGCTGCGGGCTCTCGCAGCTACGCGGCGGCAGCCCCCCGCCGGGAACCCCTGCAGAAAAGGATCCATTCGGGTTCTTTGACCGCGACGACGAGGGGGTCCGTCTAGCGCTGGAGGAGATTCTCTACGACCGCGAGCGGCGACACGCCCTGCCGTGGGAGTTCCTTGTGCTGCCGCGGGTCGAGGAGGATGACTGCACGGACATCCTGCCCTACCTCGTGCTGGACAACGAGGAGCGCCTCCGACGCGAGCGCATCGGCGTCTCCCTCTACGGCGAAAAATGGAAGCGCGGGCGCGCACGGACGGATGAGGAAATCCAAAAGCTGGAGGAGGCGCGAGCCTCGAAGCGGCGCCGGCGCAGCGTTATTGCCGAGCCCGCGGTCGACGTACCAACGGCGATGGAGCGCGCGTTGCGCGGCCGCGGCGCTGGCACGGTGAACATCTCCCAAATTGATGAGCTACTTCCTGGCATGTTGGAGGGCCTCGAGGATGAGCCGCACGCGGACTGGGACTGACAAATACGCCGCCAGAGTAGGGCGGGAAGCAGCGTACACAGAGGTCGGCACAGCCTTGCTGTCCTGCATCCTCTGCTCGTGGCCGTTGTGACCGCGTTCGCGTGTTTGCTTGTGTGCGTGCGTGGCCGGCGCGGAAGAAAAAGGGGAGAGCAGCAACGACGGCGCGTCCCCACGTCCGCCCACTGGCGGGGCGGGGCGGCTTCCGGTGTATGATGTGTTCCGTAAGGGCAGCTCTCATTGATGCAGGGTCAAAGTCGTCCGGCGCTGTCTCTCTGTCTCTCGACAAAGAAAAATGGACCTCAGCGGTGCACGCCTTTTTTTTAGAGGCACACGTATACGATTGACCAGGGCGTTGGGAGGTTGGGGAGGGAGAGTGAGGTGGTAGGTGTTGGTGGCACAGTTGATGACGCGCTGTCTATCCGACACGAGGGGCACTTTTTACTTGTCGAGACTCGCCCATTCGTGCGCGCCTAAGCGACGAAAGCTTCTTCGACACCACGTCGTTACGTGCCTCTGCGCCTACACGTCGGGCGCACACATGCTCACTTCCTTTTCGTGTACACCTTCTTCTCCTGTGTCCCTCTCCTTGTCTTCCCTGTATTTTGGTGCGTGCGCGTGTGTGTGTGTCTGTGTCTTCATGTCGTTTACGGCAACCGCTTTCCTCCCACCCTCTCCTACTAGAGCCACTCACGCCGTTCGTGTGGGGCCCGAAACCGGAACTTACGTCGTCTGTTGCAGGCGCTGACGATCTCCTATCATTCCTCTCCTCATCCGCCGCAGTCACTGCCGCACACACCTAGCTCTCTTGTTTTCTGTTTTGGTTCCTTACCCCTTGTGAGGTCTACTGGTGTGTGCGCGCCATCTTGCCTCTTTCTACCACTTACGCTCCCCATCTATCTACTGTTAGTACCAAAATGGAAGGGAAGAACTGCTTCCGCACGCGATGGACGCAGGAGCCTATCTTCAGCGGCGGCGCGTTGGCCTCTCTTGCGCTTCCAGTGTCAGACCCCGCTGCGTCGTCCGCACTTTCCACGTCGGCCGCTCCGGAGGAATGCCTCGTCATGGCGTGCGGCGACACCGTGAACGTCGTGCGTGCAACAAGTGGAGAGGTGCTGTGCAGGTACACGTTGCCAGTAGAGGATGTGATTCTCCACATTGACGCCGTGACGGTACCCAAGGCGTCGGATGACGGCGGCAAAGACGCCACAAGTGGAGATGAGGGAGAGGCGCGGGCGAAGCGCGACGCCAGCGCTGCGGAAAAGTCGGCCACGACGAAGAAGGCTCCCAAGAAGAAGGCCGGAGCCGGCAAGACAGTCAAGCCGATCGAGGAGGACGAAGAGAACGCTGGCCAAGCGGAGAAGAAGGTGGCCGTGCCGTCCGTGGCGGCGTCCTCAAGCGACGCGGCTGCCTCTCAAGGCGACAGGGAACTTGCTGCACCGGCTGGCAGCTACGTTGCGGTTGGCACGCGCTCTCTGCAGGTCTACGTGTTGCGCGTTGACGCCCGCGTCGAGTCGCCGGCCTCGCCCTCGCCCTCTCCTTCAGCGGAGAAGGGTGTCGCTGCCGACGCCGCTTCTGAGAAAGGCAACGCTGCAGGGGCGGAAGGCGATGATGCGGATGTAGTCGGCGCGGCAACAGCTAGCGGCACCCTTGTGCTGTACTCGATCGAGCTGCAGCGAAACTGGACGGCGGCGCAGCATGCCATCTCGGTCGTGCACTTCTCCCAGAGTGGCACCTACCTCGTCTCGGGTGCCACGGATGGCAGCGTGAAGGTGTGGAACGTTTTTCACCATCACCTGACGCACAACTTGGTGTGTGCCCACAGCTCCCTCGTGCAGAGCGTCTGCCTCGACCCCAGCGAGGCCTACCTCGCCGTCGGCTCCTTCGAGGGACACGTCACCGTCTTCGACTTTGTGGCAAAGCGGATAGTGGCGGCAGGGCGCCCGCACGTGCAGGCGGTCGAGTCCATGATCTTCAATGACGCGCTCACACACGTCTACTCGATCGCCAGGGATCGCCGTCTCGCTCTCAACAAGATGATGTTCAGCGAGAACCGCAAATCGACGGAGCTGAAGGAGGTGCGCGCGATTGCAGTGAAAGAGCACGTGTCGAGCGCCGCCTTCGAGAGCGCCGGGCTACTTCACGTTGGCGCCATGGACGGCGTGGTCAGCACCTACCGCGTGAGCGAGGACGAGGCGGTACAGCTTGTGCGCCGGCTTCCAAAGCCGCCGTCCGCGGACGCCGAGGACGGCGCCGAGGAAGCGTTTGTGCGCTCTCTGCTTGTGGCCGGCGTGCCAAAGGGCACGAACATGCGCCGCCTGCGCGACTCTGTGGTGCAGGACGCGCCGCACGCGCCGGACACCTCCTCCTTGTACGTTGGCGACGCAGGATTCAGCATTCAGCACCTGTGCCCCTCGTCGGCGGAGCGCAGCCAGTACGAGGTGGCTCGCACGGTTGTCGGCTTTCTCGATCAGCTGCTCGACGTGAAGCTGTTTCCTGAGGCCTCGCCGCTGCACCGGGCTGTGGTAACCAACAGCAAGGATGTGCGCCTGTACGCCTCGGATGGTTGCGTCTCCTCGAAGACTCTGCGCGGCCACAGTGACGTGGTGCTCTGCTGCGCCGTGAGCAGTAACGGGGCGTGGATCGCCACCGGGGCCAAGGACAAGGAGGTGCGCGTGTGGTCGACCGAGAGCTGCGAGACGGTCGTGCGCGGTGTTGGCGGGCACACAGCGGAGGTGACATCGCTATCTTTCAACGGGAGGCAGACGGACACCTACCTGCTGCTCTTCTCTGTTTCCAGCGACGAGAATGTGCGCATGTGGGACATCGGCGTCCCTCTGGCGGAGCGTGTGTCGGCAAAGCAGCCGCGGTCCCGCGTGGAGGAGATACAGCACCGAAGCGGCGTGAACGCGGCCCACACGGGCCCTATCTACACCGTGGCTGTTGCGCCCAACGACCAGTACGTCGCGACTGGCGGCAAGGATAAGTCGGTGAATGTGTGGAACATCACAGGCAAGAAGATGTACCGCGAGGCCTCCTTGAAGGG
This sequence comes from Leishmania infantum JPCM5, assembly GCF_000002875.2. Classification (NCBI taxonomy): domain Eukaryota; phylum Euglenozoa; class Kinetoplastea; order Trypanosomatida; family Trypanosomatidae; genus Leishmania; species Leishmania infantum. The sequence goes on along the minus strand of NC_009409.2, from coordinate 127,240 downwards.
GCATCGGCGTGGCATCTCATCCCTTGCCTTCTCGCCGGTCGATCGCGTTCTGGCATCGGCCTCGAATGACGGATCAGTGAGGCTGTGGTCGCTTGTGTCGCTGACGTGCCTGAAGTCGATGCAGGTGGACCGCACCTCAGTACTGCAGGTGGGCTTCTTCAACAACGGCACGCAGATTGTCACGAGCAACGCGGAGGGCGTGCTGCGTGTGTGGGCCATCGCGTCCTCGGAGTCGGTCTGGGCGGCGGAGGCGCACACGGAGAAGATATGGGCCTTGGCGGTCGAGGAGCGCCCCTCCTCGGGCGAGACAATCTTCTACTCCGGTGCCGCCGACGGCGTGTTGATCGCGACCGAGGACTACACCGCTGAGGAGGTGGCCCGCGTCAAGGAAGACCGGCACCAGATGATCCTGCAAGAGCAGGCGCTCTCCAACGCCCTTCGCAAGGGCGAGTTCTCAGAGGCGTTTATGCTGGCCCTGCGACTGAGTCACCCGCGTCATCTCCGCCAAGTGCTCGTGCGCTGGTGCGCCAAGGACGCACGCCAGTGCGAGAACACGCTTCGCGGCGAGCTTCTGCCCGCCCTTGATGCGGAGCAGATGACGCGGCTGCTGCAGTACACGCGAGAGTGGATCACGAACAGCCGTCATTGCACGGTGGCTACTCTGGTGCTCTACGTGCTTATCTCCTCACACCACTTTGAGGCTGTCGCACAGGTGCCGTCAATGGCGTCGCTGATCGAGCCGCTGCTGGCTTACACGCGCAAGCACAGCCAGCGCCAGCACGACCTGCTCCGGCGCACGTACTACATCGACTACGTCATCCGCGGTCTTGCCCCGAACGTGCTGACCTCGCTTCCGCCATTCGTGCATCACGGTGAAGGGCGGAGGGAGGAGCCGCCGCTGGCAAAGCGCATGCGCGTCGAGTGAGTGCTGTGCTTCCTCTGCTGAGGTGTTGATGAGCACGCCAACGGATAACTAATCGAGGTTTGTGGCTGTGTAACGCGCCGGCCTTGCACTTTTTCTTTTATATCCTCCTCGCCTCGCCTCCCCCCCCTCTCCCCTTTCTCTTTCTCTTCCTGTGCGTGTGTGTGGGTGTGCGCGTCTGTCTGTCGTGCTGGTGGAGTGGTAGGACAAGCACACCGAAGCATGTTTCTGTGCGCTTGCGTCGTGTATACGGAGACGCAGACAGACAGACGGACGGAGAAAGCGGAATGGAAGGGCCGCGGTATCTTCCGAGGAGCGCATAACCATTGGACGGCCAAGGGCGCACATCATCGTTAAACGAACAAAGAAGCACCATCCCGCCAGCGCAACACGAGGCAGAACGGGGTAGGGAGGGAGGGGCGCATGACTTCGCTACACCATTCTGCATTCGTGTTGCATATCAACATCGCGTCTGCATTCGAGGCGTTATCTCCTCCGAGTGGCTCCACACGCTCACCCCCCGCCCCCAAACGCCGCCCCTTCACGAGTGGTATCACCTTTACCGCCACGCTCGGTGTGTGTGTGTGTGTGGGTCATCGTGGCCTCGCATACGTGAAGCATGCGTTTCTCAAACATCTCTGTTTCTTGCCTTCTTCATGCTGACCTCTTCACGTCTCTTTCACTTGAGCTCTATCCCCCGCATCATGTTGTGTGGTGGACCGTGGCCACGGCAACGGATGCGCGCAGGTGCACACACGCATTAGCAGCCATTCGCACGCACGCACATAGAGACGTACGTACGCGTACACTCACAGACGCACACACGCGCACACGCCGAGTGACCCACCAATTGCACAGGGCTACCCTGCGCGGTCCTCCTAGCGTGCGGCACGCCCCTCTCCTCCCTCGCAGCAATAGAAGTAGCAGTGCCGAGACACGGAGGGGGGAGGAGGGGCACCAGCGCCTAGCGTTGCGCAAGTCGTAGCTTCCGTCTCGTCCTCCCCCTACATCTCCGCGCATAAACACACACACACACACACACACAAAACGCACACACAGGTACGCCCACCGCTTAGACACGCGAACCCAGCAGCTGTGGCGCCGTACACTGCACGTCGTTCGAGCCTCCTTCTTTTTCGCTCTCTCTTGTTTCTATCTGTCATCCACTTCGACACCCATAGACTGTGCACCTCTGCTTGGTGCCTGGCGCAGCGCCATTACCTGCCTCCCCCCTCACGTCTGCGCGCGTGTGCTCCTCTGGTGGTGGCTCTCATCTTGGTCCAGCCGACCACACAGACACGCACACGCGCACGAAACAAAAAAACGATCGTAATGAGTGGCGAGGGCGTCCATTCCCTGACGCAGCGGTTGCTGTCCTTGGAGGACATCATCCGGCAGCAGGAGCAAACGATCAGCGCGGTGCTGCAGCGGCTGCGCGATGTGGAGCAGCACGCCGCGGCGGAGTCGCACAACCGCGAGCAGGCGCAGCAGCAAGTGTACGCGCTCCTCAGCGATCGCGGCGGCGCCACCGCGGAGGCCGTCAATCAGATGCAGACGCTTTTGCGAAATCACGACGATCGTCTCAGTGCGCTGCAGGCTGAGGTCCAGGGGCACGGCGTGGCGTTGCGCGGCGTCAGCGACAAACACGATGCGGCGTTCCGTGGAATGGAGCAGCGTCTCCAGGCGGACGCCAATGGCGCGCACCAGCGCGCGCAAACCGGTGAGGCCGCATCTGCTGAAGCAATGCGCGCGATTCAAGCGCAGCTGCAGAGCCTGGCGAACGCGACGCAGGCCATCGAAGCTCGCAACCATGCTAATCTACTGGCGCTCCAGCAACAGATGAGCGCCGAGATCGCCGCGCAGCGCCAGCGAAGCGACAACCTAGAGAGCGCCATGCGCGATGCACTGCGCGACGTGCACGGGTCCCTTTCTGGTGATGTGCAGAGCGCCGGTGCTCAGCAGCGCGGTGATCTGGAGGGCGCGGTGCAGCGCATCAACCAGAAACTCGAGTCTCTCGACCAGCGTACACGCCTTGACATGAATCAGCTACACAACACTGAGCAGGCCGACGTCAGCGACTTGCGGCGCCGCGTTGGCGAGCTGGAGTTCAGTTTGAGCGAGATGGTCCAGGCTGCCACGAACGGGCTGGCGCGCGAGGTGGCACAGGTAGCGCAACACAGCCAGATGCTGGACAAACGGCAGGAAACAGCGCACCAGGCAATCCTGCAGGAGCTCGCCAAGCACGACAGTCAGCTAGAGACCGTGGACCTCAACTGGCGGGCGAGCGTCACCGACCTCAGCGTCAAGATGCGCGAGGATGTGGCTGCCACACAGCACCGTGCAACAGCGGGTGATCAAGCGTTGCAGTCCCAGATCGGCGGTGTACAGGATCTTTTTGTTGCTGCAACTGATAAACTACGCCGTGATTTGACGGCGCTGACAACAACTGTGCAGGAGAATTGTATAAAGCCACTCCAGCAGGCGCACCACGCACTGAGCATACAGGAGCAGCGCATGAGCCGCATCGCCGACGACTACGCCTCTACGCAGGACTATCTGAGGACGTTCGTATCGCACGTCGACAAGGATGTGACACAGTTGAAGCACGTTTTCGAGGCTGCGGTGCGATCCGCGCACTCCGACCTACTGGAGCGCATCAACGTCATCGCGGCGTCGCACACGATAAACCAAGACCGGGAGATGCTCCGTGCGGAGGTGAATCGTGGTTTGGGGAGGCTCTGGGAGGATGCCAAGAACATGTTTTTGACGCAGCGCAGCTTGAATGATATCCAGAAGCAGCTGATGATGCTGGAGAGCGCCGTGCGCGTGGAGCTCTGCGCGTTGGCGGAGCGGAACACAGACGTCTGGCGCACGATCGACGATCTCCGCATCGGGCGGCTTCGCGCAGCCCAAGAGCCGATCACGTCAGCCATAGCCACCAGAATAGCTCCGGAGGAAAGCCCCTTTCGCGATTCAGCTGCCGCCAATGCCGTCACCTCTGCTGTGACAACTCCCGTTGCAGGTTCCCCCTCTCGAGTGCCCCTGAATCAAGTATCGGCGGTGCAGGCAGATGCCCTCAAGGCATCGCCAGAGCAGATCAGGACTGCAGCAACCGCCGCCATTGCGGCGCCGTGGTCGTCGATCTCGGCAAAGACGTCGCGCGCCAGCTCCGCGGCGGCGAAGGCGGAGGAAATCTGCAGGGCCAGCGATGAACATAGCGAGCGTCTGCGGCAGCATGAGGAGGACATCAAAGGGCTGCGGGCCTCCTTGCAGCGACTGCGCATTGCGCAGGCGCAAGACTTCAGCAAATCGGCGAGCGCAACCCAGTGGGACAGCGCGTCACCAACGAGCACTGCAGCAGCCGCTGCCGCCCAGGACGATGACACATCCGGGGAGGCTAGGTCGGCCGCGCGAGAGGCAGCAACGCACGTTAAGGCTACAGAGTCGGCGCAGGACGAAAGCGTGCACGCGGCCAAAGAGCTTCCGCTTGACCTCCAGGTGGTCGACAAGCTCGAAGACTCGCTGCAGATGCAGTTGGGAGAGCTGAAGGCCATGCAAGCAGCTACAGTACCTGGGGAGCAAGGGCAATCTTTACAGTCGTCGCCACCCTCGAAGAAAATCAAAAAGCCGATGGCAGCGCCGTTCTCCACGAAGGCCACGCCATCACGCTCGGTGCTCTTCAAGAAGCGCGTCGTCAAGGAGGAGGGAGCCGCGACACATGAGGCAGAGGACGAAGCTGCAGCACATGAGGCAGAGGAGGATGAACATGGCGTTAGCGACACTGTTGCTTTTACCATATCTTACCCACCGCAGAAGGCTAAGAGCCACACTAGTCTCTCTGCGGACGCCGCCGCGGCACCGGAAGATAACCTCGTCGAGGTTCCCGGCAAGTCGACCGGCGAGGTTTTCATTTTGCGCCAGGACACGCTAGGCGTTACGTCGCCGGTCTCAGTGCGGATGCGACCGGCCACCACGGGCTCTGCCACAATCCTGGCAAAGCCAGTGACCTCGTCGGACGCGCTTGTGAAGTCGAATTCGAGAGAGAGTGCCGTGAAGAAGCCGTTTCCCAGTCGCGGCACCACCTTGTCCGAGGTGCTGCTGCCCACCTGTCAGTTCGTGCGTAAGCGCGAGTATGCCAACTTCAGAGACTTCACCAAGCGGGAGATCGACGCCGTTTGGGTAGAACTGCTGAACGTGCGTCGTTCCCGCGGTCTTTCGAAGGAAGAGCTGCTGCTGCACATCAGCCGGAGCAAGGAGGAGCTGCTGAACACGGTACTCAAGATTGTGCAGCAGCATGAGAGAGAGCTGCTCGGCATGCTGACCAGCATTAAGACCCAGCTCACGGAGATGTATCGCAACCCGCACTCCATGCGGGATATTCGTGTGTTTCCTATCGACGGCGGCCAGCGCCTGGAGGAGTTTGTGCGCTCCCTCTCAGGCCAACTGAAGGACATGCCAGTCGCAACCGAGCCGGTGCCCGCATCAACTCCAATCAACACCGTCGGGCCGTCCGAGGATGGAGGGCAGAAGACGCTGTCGCAACCAGCCACACACGAGCTTGGCGAACGGTGCGCAGCGACGTCTCCCACGGCAGCCGTGACGCCGTCTGGGCAATCCCTGCTCTCTACACCACGCGGCGACCAAGGCGGGGTAGACACGACACTCTCGAGCGCACCCTCTTCCTCGCCGATGGAGCCGCAGCTCATTCATCCGATGGTACACCGCCACGCCAGCCATCCCACCCTCAAGTCCGAGTCGCAGGGCGTCTTGCACGTCAGCATCGACGAGATGGCCTCATCGAAGCTCGACGGCTCCCCTCAGTGCGAACCGTCACACTGCTTGGCGCCGAAGCGCGCATCCTCGACAGACCAGAAGCAGGTGCGGCAGCACACCCCAACCACCTTCGTGAATCCGCAAGTAACGGCTCCTGCACCGCCCCTGTCCGAAGCGGAAGGCATCAGGTCGCACTCCCTTCCTGCTGGCACGTCTTCGACGTCAGCGCAGCTATCCCAGACCCAGCTACCGTTACCATCATTGACGCCTATTGGGTTCGAGCCTCATCTGCCGCTTGATGGCTTCCCTGCGGTCGCTTCTGCTGGTCCCCGCCCAGGGAGTGGTAGTGAACCCTCTTGCTATGTTTCTCTGCACGCAGATCGCACCGGTGCGCCGTTGGACCTGCTGCGGAGACCGAGCGACTCGGCCATCCGTGGCTGCGCCGGCGACGACCCGGTGCGCTACGTGAAAGGATCCAACTCGCCGTGCAGCCGGACGGGCAGCTCCATCCACCTCAACCCGCTGCACGGGGTCGGCGTCACCAATTGTCTGCCTCTTGCTGAGACGGAAGCTCTTCAAGCGTCAATCGTGACAGCTGCGCCGGGCACGGCGTCGGTCGCACAGTCTATGGACGGCGGGTTGCAGGTCCTTGATGATGTGGGACAGCCAGACACATGGGCGCCTTCGCATCAACGTTCTCGAGACTCGTCTTGCTTGCGCGCGGCTGCTCAAACGGGGAAGCCAGATGCACCGCGGCAAAACGACGCGTCGCTTGAGGAGCACCACTTCTCTCATATTCGCCAAGAGAGCGAGACCTACTACCAGTCGGTAGAGAACATGCGGCCGTCGCGCAGCGGCGTGCGGCGTCGGTCTGCGGGCACCGCAGCGTCCCCTTCCGCCATTGACGGTGCTTCGCCTCTGTGCGCCAGAGAGCCAGGACATCTCTACCACCGTCAGACCCTGACGTGGAGGCAGCCGCAGCCCTACGCGCCGCCTCACCATCTTCCCTCTCCAGTGTCGCAACCGCAGCGGCGCGACTACAGCTCAGCGCCAAACGACTGCAGCAACTCGGTGCCGATAGGCATTGACCCGCCGCGTCCACCTGCGCATGTCCACTCACTTTCATCAACTGGGACCATCCATCTGGGGCCCTACGGGAGGCCGGCAGGTGCCAACACTGGAGGCTGCAACGGTGGCAGCAGCGTGCGCTACGTGCACAGCAGCTCACAGTCGTTCAGCTCTACAGCACAAGAGCAGCACCGTTCCTCGGGGAAGGTGTCGTCGAATACGGTTGCGGTGCGCGTCCTCGACGACCCTGTGAGCGGAGCAGACGACTCAAGTAGAACGGACCAGTCCTCGGCGGTCACCATCCGCCCGTACCACGAGTTCTGATAAAAGGGCTGGAGGCGCAGTGTTCGATGCTCTTTGGTGCTGCGGCGAGGTGGTTGATGGTGCGGCGTGGACTGCACATGAGCTCACACTCCTCATTTGTGCTCAACGACGGCTCTGATCCACTCACCACACCCACGCGCCTGCGCGCAGTGCGCTGCACAATGCTGTGATGCAGCGCTGGCTGTCTATTGCTCCTCCCAGAAACGCACGCACGCCTAGAGAGTAGAGTGTGCCGACGTTACTGCGGCTGTGTTTCCGCGGTTCGGTGGCGAGGAGATGGACGGTGGGGGCGAGTGGCGGTCTTTTCAATCCGTCTGTTCTTGCTGCAGAACTGTCCATGCATGCACGCTCATGTGTGCGCGTGTGGGGGAGTGGGAGCAGGTGCCGGACACTGACAAACAATGATGAGACGAGTCAGAGCGCGAGGTTGTGTCTGATGCGCCTCCTTTCTGTATCTCTCGGGGTGTCTCTTGCCAAATCCTTCCCTCACGCTACCCCCCTGAAAGCCTCATGAAAGGCCCCCCCCTCCCTCCTCCCGCCCGCCCCTCACCTAAGACGGAACCGTTGGCATCTTTCATGTGCACAACACGTACTGTACATCATCCCAGGTGCTGATGCTTCCCCCTCAAACAACATCCCTAACCATATCAAGTTGCTCTCCGTCTTTGCCTACTCGGGCCATCTTGTCACTAGCTAAGGTGGCAGCTCGTGTGCCGCACACAAACCCACACGCACGCAAACGCACATACACGTAAACACACACGCCGGCTTCATTCGTGTGTGTGTGTGTCTCCTGTCCGGTCAGCCACGGACTTCCGCCGAACTCTCCCTCTCCCTCTCACGCGTCGCAACACGCAGAGGCAGCGAAGTGCCCATGCGGGCAAACATTTGAGATTGCTCTTCACGCTGGGGAGGCGATGCAGGGATGTCCGTGTGCCCTTGCTCTGCAGCGGTACTCGTTACTCGCTCAATGCATAGAGCGCCCTCTTCTTTCCCAGCACTCGCCAACATGTTCGTGCCGGTGATAGTCGCGCACGGCTCTGAGCGAGAGTCTTCGATGCTTTCTTCGCCTCGTAACCGCCATACTTATCTCTTTCATGTTTCTCTGACTTGGTCTCGCATCGAACATACGGCACCCCGCACGCACGCGTATCGCCACCACCATGTTACGTGTGCCAGTGTCCAGCGGCGAGTGCGACCACCGCCCTTTCCAGGAAGCGAAGCACACACGTGCATACCTACCCCATCCCTCGACAGCCCACTCACACAGAAGAGGCGTAGAAGTGTGTACCGCATAAAGCTATGGGGCGCAGCAAGAGGTCTAAGGCGACGGCGCACGCCCAGCCTTGCAGCGACGGGGAGCGTGAGGAGGAGCACGACTCAGCCCCTGCGACAGTGTTGCCTGAACAGGCTGAGGGCTGCGGCGATGAAAACGGTGCATCGGCTGCTGCTGATGGCGCTCAAGCCACGCCCGACCAACACAGCGGCCGCTGCTCGGAGCGCGGCAGGGATAGCGACGATGATGCTCCGAAAACGAAGAAGAAGGAGTACAGGGGCAACCGGCTCAAGAAACTGGAGGTGCAGCGCAAGAAGGGCACGGACAAGGGCGCTAACGAGGACGACAAGGCAGAGGAGGCGGCGAGAGAGGGGGACGCCGACGAGGAGCCTCTCATCGTGACGCGGCAGAGGGCCGTGGAGGTGCTCTACTGCCCCATCTGCACCTTTCCGGCGGAAATGTGCGAGTTCAGTGGGATAGTGGAGAAATGCCGGCCGTGGCTACTAGAGTACGCGGCAGATCTGGCTGACGCCGAGGAGCGCGGCCGCAAGCGACGCATCTTGACAGAGAAGGACCGCCTTGAGGCGATGCTGGAGGGGCGCGGCGTCAAGAAGGCGCTAGAGCGCATTGTCGTGCTGGAGGTGGAGAAACGCACCGGGCGACGCATGATCACATCTGTCTTTGGCATGGACCTCTTCGGCTTCAACCTGAAGGATGTGTCGAGGGACTGGCGCAAGCGCTTCTCCTGCGGCGCCGGCGTGCGTGCCGCGGAGGAGGGCAAGCACCAGGACTGCATCGACATTCAGGGCAACGTGGTGGATCAGCTGGCGGACATGCTTATCACCAAGTACAGGATTCCGAAGGAGTCGGTGTACCTGATGGAGGGTAAGAAGAAGGTGCCCTACCCGTACTAGTGCTGGCGATGCTCTTGCAGCCGCAGCGTTGACACCTCGTTCTTGCGCCTCCGTTTCTGCAGTAAACCGTTGACGCTTGTGAGGTGGCGATGCCCCACAGGTCACAGCTGCGGCGGTGTGAGCGAAGAGAGCAACAAGGCACCGGCTTTTGCTGTGCGTGTCAAGACACGGGCGAAAGTGGAGCGCAAGGCAACCCAACGCACAACCCTTTCAAGGTAACCATGCGTGGTTCTCCGTAGCCCCTGCGTCTGCGGCTCTGCTTCTTGGCGTAGTCGGATACCGATGCGACACTGTTGTTGTGTCTATGTGTCGCGGGCACGACTGTGCGCCCTAAGCTGAAGGGCTCGCCGCCTATTTCTCTCCTCTTTCCGGCCTCCGCCTCCTTGCAGCACCTTTTTACTGCGATATACCCGCGCGCGTGAAGTGGGGCATGTTGCCGTCGTGTGCTGCAGTGCCCCGGCGCACGACGCATGCATCTCTCACGCATGCTCTGCGCCTGTGTGTGCGGGCGTGCGCGACTCGAACTGCGCCGTCGTCGCCGCGGGGAGAGGTAGAGGGAGCACCCGACCCAAGAATGGCCAAGGGAGGGCAGACCTGAGGGAGGAGTGGGTGCGCGGCGTCAACACTAACACCGATTCTGCGCTCGACACCCCGGAAAAAAAAAGACCAGCGAGGTGCCGCTCGCGCATTTGCATGCACAACCAGCGACTGCGCTGGGATGCCATGCCGCCCCAGAGCTCGCGCTTGGGCGTCTGTGTGTGCACGTGTCCGTATGCCTGAGCACGGTGTTTGTTGTTCTCCTCTGGCGCTGTCCGCCTCGCTGGTCGTAATCACCCGCCTCTTTCAGCGTGTGTGCGTTGTTGTCCTCAGACCCATCTCCGAGTGGACAGAGGGCGATGCGTGCACTTGTGCTCGACGGTGGCAGGCTGTTGCGACTGCCGCCGTCGAAATAACGGCGTGTTAGTCTATCTATGCGTATATATATCTGAGTCAAGGCGCCCACTGTCGACTGTCTTGCTCGCTGCCATTGGATTCCTCCAATGACCTACGCGCCGAGGCGCTATGCTAGCGCACCGTTCTTTCTCCTGCGTGAGCGTCTCCACTGGTGTAGACTGCACCCGCTCTCTCCCTCTCTCCGGCTCCTGCTCTTCCCTTCTTGTTTCTTCACAACCGTCACCCTGTCGGTGTGTCCGGCACGCTTGGCGCGCCCCTGCCAGTGTCCCGCGTCACACAACGCACGGAGCAGCGCGCTCAGCACCGCGTTTGAAGAGGTGCGCACCCACGAGAAGTCTCTGCTGCAGTCGGCATCCTTGCATCCGTTGCAGGCCTCTCCCTGCCTTGGGAGAGTGGAGAGAGCACACTCCACGGGACAGCCACGCCTTTAACAGAATTCTCACACAACATTACACCATGAAAGCCTTCTTTAAGAGTTTGGTCTACAAAACTCTCGTCTCGGAGGCATCGAATACGCCTCTGGTGCAGCGCGTGGCGGAGAAGGCGGCTCGCATGGAGCGCGACTTGACCAGCGAGAAGTTCGGGCTGTGGCTCGGCGCCGCTGCCCGTGAGGTCGCTAATGACATCCGCTCCAGCTACAATGTAGTGCGCGCGTACCTCAACCGTGACGCAGTGCAGAAGCCGCAGCAGTCACTGTCGGCAGGGGGTGGGCAGGCGGGGACTGTCGGTCACGGCCCTAAGCCACCTGAAGGACGGTGAGTCCCGCAAACCGCGCACACTCACACATACACACAGCGGAGCGTTTTATTGCTTCTCTCAGAGACACACTGCGGCGTCATTTGAGTGCTGCGCTCCGCTAAACGCAGGCGCGTGTGTCCTCTTTCCTCCCCTTTCCCCCCTCCCGTTTTCCGAGAGAGGGACCATCCACGCAGTCCGCGATTGCTGCTGCTACGGGGGAACGCACCACCGCACCCTTCCACATCCCATCTAGTAGTTCACGCTTGCTGCCAAGAAGCATGCGGAGAGCATGCCGAGGGAGAGAGGACATGAGTGACCTGTTCAGCGCCCGCCTTCTGGATCTGTGCGCTGGTCTTGCCTGCACTATTACTGCCCCCCTTTTTCTTTCTTCTCCTGGCTCATCTCTTCTGTGGATGTCGGTCTTCAGGTGTGCACGTCTCTAGGTGTGGGTGTGGCGACACATGCCTGATCGGACCTCCCTTGGTGAAGCCGCACCGCTACCACCAACATGACAGTTAACACCACCACCACCGAAAGCACGATCCCTCCCTCTCGCTCTCACCACCGTCTCCCGCCTTTTATCGTCTCTGCCGCTTCGCCCCCTCCCTTCCCATTGCACCTCGCTCGCGTCACTCACCATGACGAGATGTGCATCTGTGCCGCACTGCAGGCGTCCCCGACGTTCATCGCCTTGATCGGACAACAGCAGTGCCTGTCTGATGCGACGGGGGGACGGGAAGGGAGGGAGTTGAGGGCTACACGCGTCCGACAAGGCGCAGGGGCCGCTTCCGTTAATGCTGGCGGGGTCTCTTTGCTCTCTCCTGCTTCGCTGCCGCTCTCGCAACGGGGTGCCTAACTCTCTTCTCTTCTCCCATCCACTCCTCTCCCCCCCTCTCAGTGGAGATGGGCTCCTTAGGTGGCGCGTCCTACGTGGTCAGGGTGCAGCAGGCAACGACAGCGGCAGATGCTCTTGCTGCGGTGCAGTCAGGCCTCGCGGATGCCTCCGTCTTCTTCTACGGGGCTCTCCTGAGTGCGCTCCAGACGTGCATGAGGAGGCAGAACGCGACGGCAGTACCGGCCCGCACTTCAGACACGATCGCGTTGCTGAAGCTGCTCACCTTCAACACGGTAGCGGACGTCGATGAGACGTCCGATGGTGTCAAGGCCCTCCTCGCCCAACAACCGGAGCTGATGACGAAGCTACAGCTGCTTTCGTTTCTCACCTTATGTAGCGAGCACGCACTGACGCCTGACGGCGTGTGCCTCTCGTACGACGATGTCGAGCGGGCGCTTGGCGTTCAGGACACGGTGTCGGTGCAGCGCACGGTGTTGCATGCGGTGCAGCAGCGGCTGTGTGTGGCCCGGCTCAACGAACGAGAGCGGCAAGTGCGCGTGTACTCGTACGAGAGCCGCAACGTGACGCCAGACGACATGGCAAAGCTGAGGGAGCGAGTGGCGCAGTGGACCGCCTACGCCGAGGCGCACCTGCGTGATATCCAGCCAAGCTAACCGTGTTGCGCGCCTGTCCATTGAGTGGTATTAGCGATCTCACCTCTGCGCCCACCTTCACTTCCACGCACAGCTACACGGAAAGGAGATGTGTATGAACGTGCAGAGGTACGGTAGGCGCGCGTAGGCTGGCCGAAACGGGCGCGTCTCGCGGCATCTGCAGGCGGCTCCTTCAGTTCTCCCGCCTCTCTGCCTATTCCTGCGCATCGTATCGTTTTGTTGTGCGTGAGTTTGGCCCTGCTTCTCTTCATCTCTGCTTCGCCCGACTTCGCTGTTGTTTCCTGTCGCCCCTTCCCCCTCGGCCCCGCATTTTCGGTATGTGTGCGTGTGTGTGTGTGCCAAGGGAGGAAGACGCCACGAGTGTGTCAGTATGTGTGCCGAAGCTGTGCGACGCGCAAACGCTGGCACAGGCGTCAAGCTCCAGGAGAGGAGAGAGGGATGCTATCTGTTTGGACTTTGTCGACCTTCGCGTTGACTGGCGTCGACACGCCTCTCATGCCGCCTCACGGTGAAGCGCACGCCGGGCGAACACGAGTGTTGGGTGCTGCGCTTTTCTCATGCCTATTCAGCTGCTCTCCCCGACCCCCCTCCCCGATGCTGACCTGCGACGTGGTTGCCATCTTCCTGCTGCGTCTGCTCCACCACTAGCACCTCTACTCTTTGTCGTGTCCAATTTCCTACCTGGCGCAGCTGTGTCGGTGGGTGCGGCGCTTGTCCTTGTGCCATCGTGCGCCGGTTGTCGTGCTTTTCTGTGCGCTCCTCACCGCGTTCTCTTCCTTTTGGCGCAGGTGAGCATAGCACACACGCGGTCCATCTTGCTGGTGGTGCGAGCGGCTGTAGGACGGGGGGGGGGGCTGCTCCTCTCTGTTTTTGCCTGTGACGGTTTTCTTTCCAACTGAGCCTTCTGACGCTCACGCCGTACAATCACGCCCTCGCCCTTCACCACCAGCCCGTCTTGTCCTCTCACAGCACTGGCCACACCCATGTACACACACACACACACACACACACATACACACACACACATACACACACACACATACACACACACACATACACACACACACACAAACCTGTGCTGACGTTTCGCAATTTTCTTCGGTGGGTTTTGCCATACGCCGCTTTCCGTGGCAGAGGCGGGTGGACGCACCACGTCGAGTGGCAAGTGCACAACCACACACGCACACGCACAAGGGCACGGTGCCCCGCCCCCTTTGTTTTTCCGGCTTTGCTGTGTGCGGGAGGAGGGGGACGTGGGGGGCGTGTCGGATCGGCAAAGCGCCTGCGCCACGTCCGCACTGAGTGACGGCGCAGCGCGTTCGTGCTGTGATTCGGTTTTGTACCCGGCGCCCCTCTGCGTTGCCTCCATCTCTCGTTCTCATCTTTCGTGTAGGCTTGGCCATGTCCGCGGTGGCGTCCACCTATTCCTCCGCGCAGGCTGCCGCTGCACCACCAACGGCTCCGCCCCCCACGGAGGATGAGGCCGCGTCGTACACAAGCTCTATTGTTCAGCTCCCACCGACCGTGCCGGAGCTGATCCAGTGCCTGGAGCAGCAGCACGAGCGATGCGCGCAGCTGACGCGCTGCCTCGAGCGCGTGCACACGCAGACGAGCCGACTGGTGTCAAGCAGGGCCGGAACACCTGCGGGGGATCAGTATAACGCCCTCTTTTCTGCTGCTGCAGACGGCGTTGCCAAGTCGAGCTCCCCACTCGCTGGGTGTTCGCCGACAACGTCGACACCGCCGCCGCCACCCTCTTTTGCCTTACAAGTCCGCCCGGCTGCTGACGCCAGCTCGGCCCCCGCCGCTGTCGTTGCGCGCGGCGTCCCTGCCACCACGGCGACGGGTGCTAGTCCGCCTGCGGCCCATGCCGTTGCCGGCCGGGTAGTGCACGGCACGGCTGTGACCGGCAAGGTGGTGGGTGTGGCAGGTGCGGCTTCAACCACCACTGCTGTGCGCGCCGTGGTGGTGGCTGCGGAGCCGTCGACGATGACGCCGAGCTGTGCGCCGGCAACTGCACCCTTCTCCGAAGAGGTTGCAGAGCTGCGAGTCAGGGCCGTTGCGTTGGATGCTGCGCAAGGGCTTCTGACTAGCACTCAAAGTGAGCTGAGCACCACACAGACCGCACTGGCCATGGAGAGGAAGCGGCTCGAGGCTGCGCTGGTGGAGCTTGCCGAGCTCCGCAAAGCGCTTCTCGCGGATGTGAGCACCACCTCCCTGTCACTGCCACAAGCAGGCACCACGCCGGCTTCTCCGGCGCACCAACTCGCAGATATGCAGACGCGCTTGGCAGAGCGAGAGACGGAGGTGCGCGCGGCACGCCTGCGACACGAGAGCGCCGCGTACGCTCTGGCACAACTGCGGGAAGCTATGTCCACCATGATGCGCGAGAAGGCGTTTTTGCAGGAGAAAAACGCGCACCTGGAGGGCCAGCTGCAGCGCCTCTTGACAAGCTCGATGGAGGCGGCGGCCCACCCGGCACCACGTGCTGCAGCAGCGGCACCGCGGCTTACAGCCAGCGAGGCGTACCAGAAAGAGGCGCTGGAAAAGCAAATCAGCGACTTGCATGCCATGGCCGACAGGCTCACGCGCGACGCAAAAAAGCAGGCGGCGCGGCGAGCCAAGGCGGAGGAGGTGGCGCAGGCCCTCCAGAAAGAGAACGCTGAGCTGAAGGCGTCAGCGCTGCTGTACCGCCGGCAAGTGAATGAGAGCGAGCTGGAGCTGGAGCGGGCAATCTCGCGCAAGGAGGAGGATGAGCGACTCCGGCAGCTGGAGCGAGACGCAAACCGCCTGCGCATCGCCTTGCGTGACCGTACCGCCCAGTACCAGCAGGAAAAGGCGAAATGGGAGCGGCAGATGCTCGCCTTGTCTCGGCAAGCACGTGTGAACGAAGCGGCAGCGAAGCAGCTGCTGAAGCGCGTGCTAGCCTGCCAGGTTCGAGAGGTGGTGTGGAAGCAGTGCCTACACTCCGCCACGCAACGCGGTGATCGCGACAAGTCCACGACTACCGCGGCCGCGAATGAGAGTTCGAAAGTGGCACCGGAGCCGGCCACACCGACTGTCGCTGCGGCATCGTCGTCGACGTCGTCGCGCATGGAGGACGCCGCCGTGACGACTCTCCGTGTCGCTTTGCCGTCGCCCTCTGTGCCCTACAGTCCGGTTTTCGGGGCCGCCGCAGACACAGCCGTGCTTGTGGACCGAGAGCGGCAACTCGAGGAGCTCAAGCACACCTTTGAACAACGCATCGCGCTGGTGGAGGCGCAGCGGAAGGCTGAGATGCAGCAGTTGCTAGCCCTCAACAAGGAGCTGCGCCAGGCGCTCACTGTGTCTCAGGACGGGTTGAGCGAGAAGACCAGGTTGCTCGAGGAGGTACAGCGCCGGTTACCGCCATCCGCGGTGGCGCCGTTGAGCAACGCCCCCGCTGCGCCGACGACGACGTCGCAGCGCCCTTCCTTCTCGGGCAGCTGGCGAGACACGTCCGCGGCGTGGGTTTGCCGCAGCGACGGCGAAAACGGCCCTGTCGCCTCTTCTCTCGCCGACCTCGACAGCGGCGATCCGCTCCCGTCGACGCACCTCCTCGTCGTTGCGTCTCCGCGGCAGGTCACCGACATTGAACGGCGCTACAACCCGGAGCACATGTCCACCTGGGAGGCGGTGCAGGTGGAGAACGAGGCGCTACTCGACCGTTTGACCACGATGCAGGAGGAAAAGTGGAAGTTGACGACAATGATCGAGGACCTGCAGCTGCGGTGTGCCGCGCTGACGGGCGAGCTCAAGCGGAACGCCTCCACCATGAACCAGCTGTTGGCGGCTGGGGTGTTGACCCCTGCAGCGGTGTCGCGTGGTGGTGATGAGGGTCGACTACGCTCCCTGCAGTGTCTTCTGCAGGAGACGTTGCAAGCGAAGTTGGAGCTCGAGGAGCGGCTGCAGGAGGCAACGCGGCAGTTGCGGTGAGGGGCTGGCCGTGGAAAACGGCCCTCTTCTAATATCTGTCTCTCTGCCGCGCGGAAAGGGGTGGAGGCGAGACGCCGTAGCGGATGCGCATGCGCGCATGTCTCGCCTGCGCCATGGCCTTTGCTCGTGTGCTGCGCACGCCTCAGCTCCTTCCAAGCCGTCTGTGTGGTGCCTCCGCCTCTCCTATGCACATGCGTGGCTGTCTTCTGCTTTCTCTGTTTTTTTTTTCGTGGGACTTTTTGGGTTTTTGGTTGCGACGTGCGGCTCGTGGGAGTGTGGCACACACACATGCACACATACACGAGACCGTTGTCGTGGCGCTCAGCGTCTGACACCACCGTGCCGGCGGCCGCGTGACGCCTTCCAGGAAGCAGGCCTTGAGGTGCATTGTTGAAAAGGGACGCGCCCGTGAGTGTTCGTGCACTTGCTGTGCCCGACCCTCCTCCTTCCCCTCCCCAATGAGGCAGAACAGAGGGCGTTCTGAGTAAGCGAGTGGCGTGCCCTGAGTGACCGCGTTACCGTCTGTGTAATGGTATCTGGCTGACGTGTCGCACGCGTCTTTTCACTGGTTTCGCAGGTGGAGGTGTACGTGACCGGCAGCGATGTCGTGCGACACCTCCTTCCGTATTCCGCCTCCCTCCCTCGTGGTTTGCTCTGATGATGATGCCCTCATGACCTCCCCGCCACCGATGTTTCTTTTATTCCCCCCCCCATCTTTGTTTACCTAGCACCACTGCCAACTGTTCCAGGAACAAGCAGCGAGGCGCTCGCTCTGCCTGCGTTGGCCTTGACGGAAACAGCTGCAAGCACAGCGCTCAGCAAGAGCGGTACTCGTAGTCTTCCCCTTTTTTGTCTTTGTTTGGCTGCAGCCCATGCCTGCCAGCGGCAGCAGCGACAGTGTGGCCGACATGATGGCCAAGGCGGTTACGAGCTCTGGCGACTTCTACGGTGGGCGCGACGGGGTGCAAGGCATCCAAGACCGCAAGGACGCCGTTCGAGAGAAGCGCCGCGAGCAGAAGAACACGCTCTCGCAGTGGTACGGCATGAAGAAGAGGCCGCTCAGTGAGGACCAGAAGCAGGAGATTGAGCTGCTCAAGTACCGCAACTTTGTGGACCCAGAGCGTCAGCACCAAGCACCCAAGAAGGCAGCCGGCGTAGGGGAGAGCGAGTTCATGGAGTTCGGCTACTTTGCCGATGTGGGGCGCAACAAGCGTCGTCGCTACAAGTCCTTCGCGGATGAGTGGATTGAGGAGAACCCGCAGTTCGAGGAGGTGGTCGCCACGCGTATCAAGCGCAACACGAAGGTGAATCAAAAGTCGAGGGCGGCCGCCGCGAAGAAGGCGGCGGTAGAGGCGGCCAAGGCGAAGGAGAAGCGTGCCTCGAAGCGCAAGTCCAAGCACGACGTGTTCTAAGCGTCAGATGAGGGAATGGGGGGTGGTGGTGCTGGATGGGCCGGGGTAGAGAAGCACACTGCCGTGGGCGCATGCGCCCTTTTTGCCATGTGCTCTTGTGGTGTGTATGTGCATAGCGCCGCCGCCGCCGTCTCCCTTCTTTCCCTACCGTGACTGCGTTGGCGTGTTCCGCGCTTGCGCGGATGTGCTGTTGCTTTATGGACTCCCTGAAAGGGGGCCAGTCATGCCGGTACTGCGGTATTCGGCGCGATGGACACCGATCTGCCGCCGCTGCTGCTGCTGCTTCTTACCTCTTGCAGTCGTGAGCGTCGCTGATGATGCCGGCGCCGCGCCGGAGCGTTGTCATTATGCTCGCCTGTGTGTGCGCAGTGGAGATATTGTCTTTCCCTCTCTCTGCACGTGTGCGTGTGTGTGGATGTGGAGGAGGGAGGAGCGGCCTTGTCCAGCATGTGTGCGCCGTCTTCTTATGTTTGCGGCTGCTGGCCTTCTGCTCTCCGCCGAGTGGGCAACGGATGCGAGTGTGCGTGCACGCGTGCGCATCTGTCTATGGGCAAGTCAGTGAGCACACAAAAAAATGCACACGCTCCGCCGCCATTCATGAAGCCGCGCATGCGAGCCCTTCACACGATCGCCGCACCCTCGCTGTCTCCCGCACCTCTTCTCTGAGGTTGTTCCCTTCCTTTCGTTTTGTTGTCTCTCGTAAGCTGCCGTATCGTGCAACGACGTAACCGAAAAGAACAAAAAATGAAGCGAAAGAAGGGCTCAGCAGCAGGCCATTGTGGCATGGCAAGCGTACGCGCAGGGCCGCATGCTACCCCTTTTCTCCTTGTGCGTGCCGTAAAGTCGACACACCGCGGCGGGGTACGGAAGGGCAGGGCGGGATGTGCAATGCCTGGGCATCTCCGCGTAACACCCATTCATCTTCGTTTTCAGATGTGGCCACCTCCCATCGACACACCCTCGCATCCGCTCTTCTACCCTCTTCTCTGCGCTTCGATAAAAGGAAACGCTGCCTTGTTTGATCGCGCTTCCATGAGCGTACTGGGCACACCGATACCCAATGCGACGCCTTTAACTGCCAGTGCGCACTCCCCACTTACACACACACACACACACACACACACACACACACGGCGCACGCTGTCACCTCCGATCGGCTGTCTCGCCGTGCATTTTTCTAGTCGTTCAGTCACCGTGTGCGTGTACACTAGCAGCACTCAGCAATGTCCCGCGCCAATGTGTTTGGGCCCAACTCGCTCTACTCCTTCACCAAATTCGGTGCGCTGAATCGCAGCAATGGCGTCGTGCTGAGCAAGCGCATGAAGGACACCTTCCGGCTGGAGAACCAGAAGCACATGCGTAAGGATTTTGATCGCGAGCGGCGCTACCGCCTCTGCAAACGGTGCGGCATCACGTCGGTTACCGTGAATTTTGACCAGGTTCCATCGGCCCGTGTGGGACTGTGGGGCCGGTGTGTCGACGGGAAGGACTACACCCACCACCGCCTCGTCGAGCTGTCGCAGCGCGAATATGAGCAGTTGCGGGACTGGCCCATAGAAAAGCGGCTGAACTGGTGGCGATATGAAGTCAATGATTGATGTGGTCGCAAGTCGTGGGTACCGGTGTCTCCCGACGCCCCAATATTTGTGCAGCCTCTGGACAAACGAAAGGGTGGGGTTGCGTTACCGCACACATCTGCTGCCGCCCCCTCCCCCATCTCCTTCCCCCTTTCTGCATTATTTCATATGTTCGCGCAAATGCGCTTCTTGTTCCCACTACCGATGCGCAAGCGTGCAGCCAGCTGTGCTGGCCAACACGAGTAACCTCGCCAAACTACCTCAACCTCCGACACACGGTGACACGTCTGCAGTCGCCTGAAGCGGTTGTGTGCGTGCGCGTGCCACCGTGCCCCCCCCCCCCCCCAAATTCACGTCGCCATCGTAGTCTCTTCGTCTTCAAAGACGGTCGGATCGAATTCCGACAATGGCAGCTATGCCTGCGGCTGCGGCTTGGCGGAATGCGAGTTCGGAGGGATTTGCTGCGCCACCCTTACTCTGCCAAGTCTACACTTGTCTCTAAAGGCCACCTACTGCCCAGCGTTCTCTTTGCGCGTCACTGCCCCGAAGTTGTGCGCGTGCCGGTGGGTGCTGCGGATCTCAGTTCAAGGCGCCTGAATGACCTCTCGTCTTCGTCTGTGACACCATTGACGCTATCTTCGGGTGGCTCGTCTGTGTGGCTTGTACCAAGGTGCACGCCGCATCGACGCACCCCACACGATGTAAGGGGCGGGGAGCTCCTAAGGACACAGACACTCACACATCTCCCGCTCTCCCGGCACCTACCCACTGCTCGGCTCTTTAAGTGTGCTGGCTTTTATCATGGACCAGCTGTATGAGGCGATGCCGATTCCATCCTCTGCCGACGATGAAGACGCGCTCGAGGCATCCCGTTTGGACGTGAGTTCCCACTCCAGCGGCGCTAGCTCAACGTCCCGCAGCTGCACGCACAGCGCAGACGCAACATCTCCGGTGTCGTCAGATGCCGCTGGAGAAGCGCCTGTGGGTGACACGGACACTTTTGGCAAGGACCTTTATGCAGCGCAGCACGGGCAGCGTCAGGGACACGGCAGACACCAGGAGGTCTTCACCACCTCGAGCTCGCCGCACGCGCTCTGCAAGTTTCTCGTGCAGCTGCTGCGCGTTGCAGAGGATCTCCACTCCCGGCTGGAGTGCCTGTTAGCCGAAAAGGTTGCTTCCGTGTCAACCGCCGCACCTCACTCGCAGACGTCTCACCCCGAAAACGACAGTCGCGGATGTCAGGCCATCAGCGGCAGGGCGCGTGCGAGCCCCCAAAGACCTACCTTGGCGGCGTGCAAAGGCATTGCCAAGCTCCGCAGCCGACTCCGTAAGGAGACGGCCAATGTGCGACGTGCGGTAGAGGGACTCAGTGCGGCTGGGTGCACACATGCGCCGACGTCTTCTACCTCACCCGACTCGCTCGTCGTGCCACCTGCCATCTTCGAGGCGGCAGTGGCGTGTGCGCAGTGTAACTCCTTGTCACACTATGACGTTATTATCACATGCCTTGAGCGCGAACGTGACATCACCGGGGTCTACGTGCCCGTGAGCGGTGACGTGGGACCGCCGCAGTATGTGACCTCAGCTTCGGTGAACGGGTCGAACACCGCGCACAGGACCTCCTTCGGGGAGGACATGCGCATCGAGGTGGATGTGGTCTCCAGCAGCGAGCACCGCTGGATCAAGGTGAAGACGACTACGGCGCGCAACCTTGAGCTCGAGGCGGAGGCGCTGGACGTGAATGGTGCCAGCCCTTTTACCGACATGCTTCTCGCCCTCCTCGAGCGCGCGAAACGGACCTGCCTGCCGCACCGACGTGCCGCTCAGGTGGCCGTGGTGCTGCTCCACCCGCCGCCGCCCGCGCTGGAGAAGTTCTTTGCGGCGCACGGTGTTGTCTGGGCATTGCGTTCAGTAGACCACACCGTGCAGGTGTCACGACGACGAATTCGAGCACAAGGGCCGCCGGTGGCACCCACTCGGTCGGCCACCACCACCTGGCTTCCACCGCTGGCGCCGTCTCCTGCGGTTATTTGCCTCGACACGACCGCGTTGGTCACGCTTTGCTCCCAGAGCTGCTACGAGGATGGCCTGCCCCACAGTGTGCGGATGGAGCGGCTGGCACCGTTCCGCGTATTGCGAGAGCAGCAGCGCAAGGAAGTCGTCGAGTGCCGCGCCGTTGCGGAGGTGTTAGAGCCGGCGCTGCGTTCTCACACCGTCTGGTACACCAGAGATGCACTGGAGCAGGTTATACAGCATGCCCTTCTGCTACAGTGCGACAACGCGGCGGCCGATGCAGAGCCGTCTGTAGCTGTCAAGCAGCCCGCTCAGGCCATCCCCGCAGCTCTCATCGTGCCGACCGAGCTCGACTGGCTCGGACCTCTGGAGGCGGCGGCACGAGAGCGGTTCTCCGATTCCGCGGACGAGAACGCACACGAAGGCACTGCCACAGCTACCGCAACCGCTGCGGCACCGTCTGCAGCAGTGCCTCTTGCCGAGTCAACTCTTCTGGTCGAGTATAGTGACCGAGTTGAGAGAGCTGCCGCGTCTGCCTTGCCCTCACTGCATCAGCAGCCCAACTGGGTCATGGCGGATATCACGTACGAGGAGTTTAAGTGGATCCTGGAGACGATTGCGGGACCACGGGAAGTCGCGCGTGCTGCACGTCTGCTGCGCCTTGTGAGTGTGGTGGACACCACGTTTTTGCGACACCATATGTGCAGCGGAGGCGGCTACGACGGCGGCGATGGCGCGCCAAGTGTTACCGGACGTGGCACAGCAGCACCGCACTCTTGTCCTTGGCCGCCCCCGCTGCCCATCTTCACTTCTGTGGAGTATCTCCGACTCAGCGGCAAGGTGTCCCTACGCAACAAGATTGTCTTTGGCCTCGCCGACGCTGTCAACGCCATCATTGTTACCGCGAATGAGCAGGTGTGCCACGCCGCTCGTGAGCAGGGCGTGCATGTCGAGGCTTGCTTTCACCCTTCCCGCTCCCTTACGGAGCAGAAGATGTACCGACTGCGGCGGCGTGACGGCCCTAGGAAACCCCCAGTTATCACCCCCTAGCAGGCGTGGTGCGGAAGTGAGGAGTGCATGCGCGGAGGGCGGGGGGAGGGCGCAAAGAAGGGCAGTTGGCACAGAGAATGACGCGTCACCGGTGCTGGTGTGCTTCTTTTTCACCTTTGTGGCACACCAGGCCTTCTCTGTCTCTCTCTCCCTCCCCCCGACTTTGACGGCATGCGCCGCGTGTTCAGGGGTAGCTTCCCAGAGCTTTTTCTAATGGGGCAGACGTGATCCTCTCTCTTTCTCGACACACGCACGCACAGCGATGCGGTCGCGCTCACGAGCGCATCTAAGAAAGATTCTTCTCAGTGAGTCTTGAGCATGGTCGCAAGGTAGATGCACCCGCATGCGTACGCGCGTTAAGAGCGCGTGTGCGCGTAGCCATGGAAATTCAAGGGCCCGAAAACCAGAAGAGGGAGACGAAGAAACAGTGATTGCGGTTGCCAGCTCGCTCGCTCACGTGGCCCGGCTTGAAGCGTGGGAGGATGACAAGTACGGAGGTGCATCTCCTTGTTGAAGCTTTTTCTATAGACCTGGTGCTTGCCTGCGTCTCTCTCTCTGATTCTCTGGCACATTCTCACACACTCTCTGCTTCCTCTTCCTTTACCGGCCACACACATACACACACAAACCCACACATGCTACCCGTCTGCACCATGAGCTGTGTCTCTCACCACGCCATCAGAGGTTTCTGCTTGCATGTGTGCGGCACGCGTGTTTCCGTCTTTTCTTCCCCTCTTCTTCGCGTAAAGTGCGTTGTTGCACCAGGCATTGCTATTGAGAGCTGCAGCACACACCTCACATACCCACCCACGTACACCGCAGCCCCCCCCCCCTTCTCCCGTCGTTCAGGGGTGCACTCACACGCACGTACAGAGCAGCCACAGGCGAGGCGCACCGCAGACAGAGAGGAGGGGAAGACACGGTGGCTGGCATACATTGCATATTGGGTGATGTCTCTTTTCTTGTTCTGCTCGTGCTCAGGGACAGCGGGTCCCTATCGTCGTGGTGTTTCAGAGCAGTGATTCTCATCTGTGTGTGTGTGTTTGTATACCTGCTCTCCCTCCTGAGTCGTCGGCGGCGCCCCTGCGGGCTTGCTTTTGTGTCGGTGCCGTCGGTGCGTAGTATCAGTGGAAGAGGAGAGAGAGGAGGTGCGAGAGGGCGAAGTGGTGAGACGGTGCTGGCCACCCCCTCCCTCTCGGGCATACGTTTTCCCTTTCTATTACTATTTCTCGTAATTATTGTGTTCTCTTCACCATTGTTTGCCTCCTCGCCTCGTGCTCTCTCCTGAGTGTATCTCTCCGCCTCTCCTTCCTCCTTTCTCACCTCTCTCTGCTGCTGCTGCTGCTGCTGCTGCTCCTCCTCCTTTCCGTGCCCGCTTCGCTACGAACGTGTTTCTCTCTCTTTACCTTTTTTTGTGTGCGCGGGCGCGTGTTCGTAATTCGTGCTGTTATCTGGCGCTGGTTCGCGTCGACCGTTTTGTAGGCTCGGCGGCACTCTCCGTCTGCCTCCCTCCCCCTCTCCGTCTCCCTCTGTCTATGTGTCTCTGTGCCTTCGTCTTCCCCATACATCACACACATACACACACGCACACACTCCCCTTCCACGCCTTCAGCGCTTCCGTACGTTTGCCGTTGTTGTCGGCTTCGTGGCGCTGCTCGGCATGCCTGTGTACATGTCATCTGCGTCTTCCTATCATGGCATCGACAAGTCTATTCGCCAGATATCTACCGCGCAGGCGCTCTAGCGGACGCAGCAGTTGTGAGAAAGCGTGAGGCACCGAAGCACAGAGGATAGCCTTCTGCCGCGGAGTAAGCACGTCGAAGTACTCCGCTATACAGCACGGCGAATTCTGGTAATGCTAGAATACGCCGGCTTCGACGCCGATACGTGGTGGACGTACAGGAGCTTCTTCACGCAGACCATCCTCGCCCACGGCACGTCAGAGGCGCAGTCCTACCTCTGCATAGTGGAGCGGCTCATAAGCGCGGTCCTGGCCTTCCCAAGGCGGCCGGTGTCACTGCTAGAGGAGCACCTCCACTGTGCCGTGGCGCAGAGCACGCAGCGCAACGAGGAGCTGCTCGTGTATATGGTCAATAAGCCGTTCGGTAAGCTTCCAGCGCTGGAGTGGTTGCCGGGCCCGGAGTATGATGATGACTTCGTCGCCTGCGTCGCCCGGCGTCCTGTGAGGGACGTGATGAGCGTGCTGGAGCGACTGCCGAGGCAGCTGACCTTTGCCCGCAGTGACGCTATTGTAGACCTAAAACTGTGCAACCCGCTCGAGATTCCCGGCTGTGCGTACGTATCAGCTGGCTACTCATGCGCCACATGTCGCCTGCGCGGCATCCGCGTCGGCTTCCAGGCTATGGTCTATGACAATGAAGAGGCGGACGCTGCGCAGTCGAAGTACAATATGCGCAGCGATGCGCAAGTTAGCCACAGGAAGAGCTATGGCTTGGACGCGTGCATGACGTACGCCGCCTTCTTTTACACGCAGCCACAGCAGCACCTGCTTCCCCTTATGCACGCGCCGCATTTCACCTACGCGTTCGGTCACGCGGCTGGCGTGAAGGTCTTGTCTGCCAGCTGCCGTGCGCGCAGGCATTCTGTTAGCCATGATTCCACGGGCTTTCAGCACCTTGGCGTCACTGCCGCGTCGCTGTCGTCTCACAAGGCTCCCAGCAACTCTGTTACGGCTACCGAAGGCCATGAGAACAGTGACAAG
Source organism: Leishmania infantum JPCM5 (assembly GCF_000002875.2). Classification (NCBI taxonomy): domain Eukaryota; phylum Euglenozoa; class Kinetoplastea; order Trypanosomatida; family Trypanosomatidae; genus Leishmania; species Leishmania infantum. Next base: position 102,034 of record NC_009409.2, on the reverse strand, counting down.
TTGTCGGACGCAGTCGCCGGCTTCACCACCAGCAGCTTCGGCTCCGAGGAAGGGGCCGCAGTACCCAAGAGTACGGCGATCAAGCCCCCCCCCCCCTGGAGGACCACCAGTGCGTAAGGTGAACGACACTCGCCACGGCAGCGCCGCAGCCACCAGTAACGCGCTGTATGGCAAGTGTCGGCATCGTTGTTTCCTTTACGCTTAGCCTCGCGCCGTACGGCGCGTGGCTCATCGCACGGGTGCTGAGCGACGCCGAGAAGCGTGTTGACGTGCAGCGTATGAACGAGATGCTGGCCCAGTGACTTGGTCCAGAGTCGGACTGGCGGTCGCGCGTGGCGGTGCGTCACAGGATGCAGATGCTATTGCGTGCTGGTGCGACTCGCAGCTCGGCAGCAGATGTACCGGCTGCAACGCCGCATTCGGCGATGCCAGCGAAGAGCAGTCACGCGTTCCATCGGCTATTCGGTGGCAACACTCTTCCCCACGGGCCAACACTGCTGCCGCAGGTGCTCGGGACGAGCAGTCGGCTGGTGGGCGTCGATGATGTCCTTGACACGTGCGCCATTTGTCTGTGCCGGGTCGAAGGCGAGAACCCTATCATCGAGACGAGGTGCCACCACTGGTTCCAAGTGGGCTGCATCGAGGAAGACACTCACACTGCCGGGGACGTCCGCCCTCTCTGCTGCGCCACTCATGTCCTCCCCGATATGTCTCGTGCCACGGCGCTTGCGAAGAATATTTACCACGTGGAGGTAATCCTGACGGACGAGGAGTGCTTGTTGCCGTGCGTCGATGTCTGCGTCGGCGTCATCCTCACTCGCGATGGCAATTACCGTAACGCTACGAGCATCGCTGCTGCCGAGTGCGTGCGCCTCTACCCCAACCAGATGAAGGGGTCTGATCGGCAGGTGTTGCAGGCATGCCCGTGATGCGAGGGTCGTTATGGGTGCCCGTCTTTCCCCACGGCCACGGCGTCTCCCGTCGCGGGTGCCATTCGCTCGCATCTCTGGGTGCGTAGGTCGACGTGACTCACTTGCATGTCAGTGTCCCTTTTCCCCCTCTCACTCAATCACAGTCTGTCTTTCTGTACCCTTGCTTCATGCTCCGTGTGCCTCCTCGCGCACACACCGCACCTAAACGAGTACAGTTGACCGGTCTGCGTGCCTGTCTGTATGTGTATCTGGAGGATCTCCTCCCTCTTCTGGTCCGATTCTTTACCCACCCACCCCACCCCCGTGCTAGCATGTCTCTCAACGTCTTCCTTTCTGTCTTTCTGTCCTCCTTATCCTTAGCTCAGCCATTCGTCTCTCTCGCTCTGTATGTGCGCCTGCGAGCGTGCGTGCTAAGGTGTTGTTGCCGTTGCTTTCTTATCGTTTTTTTTTGTTGTATGTTTTTCTCTCTATGCCCATACACACGCGCGCGCGTGCGTGATGCCGGTGCCGCTGTAAAGCCCCCCCTTCCCTCCCCCCTCCTTCGATCTGTGCTTGGATTTCGTGTGTTCTCTTCACGTTTCTCGTGCGGTCTGTGCGCGTGTGCGCAGGAGAGTTCGGGAGCTCGTACCTGCGCATCATTCGTGTCTTCTCGTGTGTGTGTGTGTGCAGCCCGCATCCCCCGCTGGAGAAGGGATGAGGAGCTCACTGGCATTCATTCGACGTGTGCGCAGCGACGTTTTCAGCGGGCAGCAGCACTGGCGCGGAGAGGAACGCACGACGGCTGATAGAAAGAAGCATTGCTTAGTTATTATTATAATTTGCCAGCTCTCCCCGCCTCCATCACGTACACGTTGTCGCGCGTGTCGTGCGGTATGCGAGGATAACGGAGCCACCCATACGCCCAAATGGTTGCGCACATGCAGCGCACAAAACAGCGACGTTGGAGGCAGCGCCCACGACGTGCGCTCCGGATTTGTGTTGTTGTTTTCCAAAGTAATAAGCGAAGGCAAAGTGAGGAAGAAAGCGGCCAAGAGGCGGTGGGAAGAAGGTGACACCATTAAACGCGCAGCTGCGCCGGGACCATCCTCTGCTGCACCTGTGTTTCGGCGGTCAAGCGGGAGATAGTCTTGGATGATGTCTGCGAGCGTATAAATGTGTGTGTATATATAGATGAGTATGTATACGTGTATGTGTGACTCTGCATAAGGGCCGGAATATGTGTAGCCTTCGCTGCCTCCGCTTGTGGTACCTTGGCTGCCGACCAGCTATCGTCAGGGATGGGGCCGTGTGCGATGCAGTGGGCCGCCGCTTTTTCGCACAGGCGCTTCCATAGCTCTGTGTCTGCCTGCTAGCACGCTTCTGTGGACCTTGTGGGGACGTGCATTCAACACCGTTTCATTGGTGACGGGGCAGCGCTTGTGAAGACTCACAGCGCCTCTTATGTGCTGCTGACCGTATCTGTGCCATTTTCGTGCTCTCCACGACCTTGATATCCACTCGCCGAGCTTATCCACACGCTCACGCGCACCCACGGCGTCATGCGTTCTTGTCAATGCGGCGATTGTCTTCCTCAAACGGTTGTCCTTCGTCCCTTCTCATGAGGTGGGCAAAGTCAAGAAGAAGGCGGCGGCACCGGGTGGGGTTGTGGTTGCCGTTTGCGGTCGGCGTAACCTCACATGAGCGGTGGGGCAGGGCAGCCGAAGGAGCCGCGTTTCTTTTTCCTTCTACTCGAAGAGCATTGCCGCTCTCCGACTCACCACGTTCGAAAACATAGACGTACTCAGCGACGTGCTGCCCCCACGGCAGTTAAGCAAGCAGCTTGTGCCACGCAGCCACTAGACACGATGATCTCCGATGAAGGCTTCCTGTCTGCCCTGTCGCTCGGCGGAGGCGAACAGCGACCCTCTCCGTTCCCTTCTGCCATTCCACTCAGTGGAACTCCGTCTCCCGTGCGCGACGCGTCGGCGCTGTTGTCGTACACGGAAGCGATGACGCCGAACTTGTACAGCGCGCTAAGTGCCTCTGCCACATATCCGTCCGCGTACCTGTCAGACCCCTACATCTCGAGTGCCGCGTCCGCATCGCATGCCGTACCCCCGCCACTGTCGTCCAACCCCTACACATACGGCAGCTGGACGGCACCGGCGCCGCCTCTGCGCTCAGCAGTAGCAGCAGGGCCGTCGGCCGAGGCAGAAGCACGTGCAGCGCTTAGCGAGGCGGAGCGGCAGCGTCAAATCCTGCAGCTGGAGCGAGAGCTTGCCGAGGAGCAGCGGCAGCGGTTGGAAGCCCGCTTGTCGCCGTTGTCCTCGTCTGCCGCACGGCTCTCTGTATCGGTGCCGTGTGGTCGAACCCCTTCCTCGGAGGCTGCGGGCGACGCATCACGTTACGGCGGGTCGGAGGCGTCTTCTTCACCGCCACCCGAATGCGCCCACGATGAGGTCGGCGAGGAGTTGCGAGCCTTTTCGATGGAGGCACCAGCGCCTCCCAGCTCTCCGTCACCGCCATCGGCACATGTGCAGGCCCGCCTCTATGTGCGGGGGGCAAATGGCGGCGTGGACGCTTGTGGGCCTCCTGCCGCCGCCAGCAAGAGGCCGCAGGAGCAACCCGCCGAGCCCAGCGCGCCTCCATCGCCCTTCTTGGCGACACCAGCGGCTGCCGCCAATGGCTTAGCTAAAGGCTCAGCAGTGTCGCCTCAACCGCACCCATCCAAGACCCCAAGCCCTCAGCGTTCGTCTCCGCAGCCGTGCACCCCCCCAAAGGAAGCAGCTCCGTCGCTCTCTACAAGCGAGCAGTGTGCTTCGGCGCCCATAACGCGTGCTGGGGCCTCGTCGCCTTCTCCACAACGGGCGCTTGTGCGGTCAGAGGAGCGCCGTACTTCACAGCGACCCGCACCGTCGCCGCCGCCCTCTGAAGGGGACGGATCACGAGCATCACCGCGCAAGCCGAATTCTGCACAGCGCGCGGTGACCGACATGCACGAGGACGAGGAGCAGCGCCTGTACGAAGCCTACAAGCAGAAGCTAGCTCGCATTCAAGAAGCGCTGCGCCCACCCAGCGGCACTGGTGTGCTATGCGCAACAGCGTCCTTCGAAGCCTGCCGTGCGCATCAGCGACGCTACCGTCTCACTACCCCGGCCCTCTGGTCAAGCACGCCGCCGGCACTACCGTCGTCGTCTCCTCCGTTGCGTACCACTGGCGAGCTTCCGCTAGTGCGGCGAGCGCCCTCTACAGGGTCGTATGCCGACCCGGTCGCGCCCCTTTCGTGTGGGCGTCAGCGGCAACTTCGCTGGGATATCGCACACAGCGGAAACATCGTCGTCTCGAGCGACGGATATGTCTGTAAAGCGGACGCCACGGACGCGCTGGCACTGATCGAGCGGGAGTACGAGGGACGTCTTGAAGACGTGCTGCAGCGTCTGGTTATCCCCTTCTACGCGATGGGCAACCTCGGCCTGACGCGCGGCTCTCTGACCTTCGCGTTTCGCTGGGAATCGCCGACGACGATGCATCGCGCCTCGGGGCGGCAGCGGCGCGGCCGTGGAGGCGGCGGTGGTAGGGTGCGCCGCGCACCCGCACTGGCGTTCGGATTCGCCACCCGCGCCTTCACAGGTTACGGGACGGAGGCACCCGCGTTTCTGTACCTGTCGACCGGGGCAATCGCGCAGGGGGTGAGCACTACCACCTCCGCTGGCGCAGAACGCCCCTACGGTGCCCCGTACGCGCCGGGATCGGAGCTGGCTGCACGACTGGACCTGGAGCACGGGGAGCTGGAGTTTTACGTAGAGGGTGTCTCCATGGGCGTCGCATTTCGCTTCTGCCCCGCTCGTCACCCCGCACCACTCTTTCCAGTGGCCGTCTTCTCCGCCGAGATGGATTTGGCTGAGCTTCTGTACTCTGCCTGAGTGTGCGCGCGCAGTTGGAACTCCTCAACCCCGCTTTACCCTCCTCCCCATCTTGATCGTAGACGATGGCGCGCACACATACGCGTAGGAGGCGGAGGTGAGGTGGGCACGCTCATGAGATGTGATGATGGCTGACCTTGTGTATGCGCGCTGGCGCTTTTGATCACGCAAGGAAAGTCGCTTCGGTGCTGCTGTTTCGGCTAGAGTAGATGCGCACACAATGCTAGACGGAGGCGGCTCATCTTCCCTCTCTTTCCTGATTGCCTTTTAGACACATGGCGCGCTTGTTCGTTTTTTTTTTCATTTTTTTTTTGTTCTCGTTTCTGTCAACCGCTACCCGTCGACCTCTCTCTCTCTCTTGAGGGCGCCCAACGCATCTCCTGTTCTTGTGCACCGCCCAACGCACTGCCAAGTAATGCCATTGCAGCGGTGAGCGTGAAGGTCAGGTGGATACGAGGGGGCTGTATGTGTGTGTGTGTGTGCGTGTGGAGGGGGTGAGCTCATGTCTGCGAAGGTTCGTGTCGTGATTGCCTTGACACACGCATCCTCAACCATATGTAATCATGAAGGAACTCCTGCGCCGCTGACAGCTCCATGCAGTGAAGTTGACGTTGATCATCTCTCTCTCTCTGTGTGCTGGTGCTTCTGCGATTGCCATCCCACTGTCTGCCCTGCTCTTCAACTACGCGGCACTCCTCTTTTCTGTCTGTATCTGTCCTCTGTCGTGTAGCACCAGAATACACTGCCCGTCCGTCCAAATTCTTTCCTGCTTGTCATGATTGCCAGTGCAGCAGCACTTTCGCCCGCTTCCGACCTTGCTTACTAGCCGGTGTGCCAACTCCAAGGGGCTGCATCTGGGGTGGCTACTAGGCAGAGTAGGCGACGCCACTCTTCCACTTGCGTGTGGCGGTACAAACACGGGCATGCACACATAGACTCACAAGGCCGTAAACACATAGGGCGCATGCTGACACAGACTCACCTCAAGCTGCAGACTCAAACTTGAACACCAAAAAGCTGAAGCCAGAGAGAGAGAGGGGCGATACCGGACGAACTCTGCAACGTTACTGTGCAGCCCTCGCCGTCCTCTCCTGCTGCTGTAGGACTGCACTCTATCGCTTTTTGCGTAGTGACGGCTGGCATTTGGCTCCCCTTTCCACCGGTGTACTGGCGAGTGTTGCTGCTTATCCACCATGTCGGAGCTGCACATCGTCGGCGAGATCGTGTGCGGCCACGATTTCGGCGACAGCAGCTACTTTTGCAGCTACGAGATGATAACGGGCACGCAGTGGACCGCCGTCGAGGGGCGTACCTCCGGCTCGACACACGTGATGCGCAGCGGCAGCGACGGCATCCCGTGGAACTACCCCATCGATGTGCACTACAGCTTTAACAGCGTGCAGGGTTGGCCGAAGATCGCGATTCAGGTATGGCAGCTCGATAGCTACGGCTGCAAGGATATTGGCGGCTACGGCACCGCGTACTTGCCCATGCCTGGCGGCGGGGAGCAGGAGCTGTGCCTGTCGACGTGGAGGCCGAATTTGTGGAGCTCCAGCGCACTTGTGCGCTTGTGGCAGACGCTTCGCCTGTCTGTCATGGGCGGCTACCCGGTGCTCCGCGACAACTCTCTCATTGCCGACAACGAACAACGCTTCAAGCTGCACACAGTGACAAGCGGCACCGTGAAGATGTCCTTCACAGTGATGGGACGTGGAATGAAGCAGGCCGGCCTCATTTACGCATAATCTCGCGCAAGGCCACAGATGCATGGGTGCAACGCTTGCCTCTCTCTGTCTCCATGTGCACGTGCGCATACACGTCACCGTTTTCAGTGTCTTCTTGTTCTCTCTCTCGTCCATTGTTGTATGCCCGCACTAGACTCAAACACGAAATCAATACTCTCATACGCACACACACGCACACACACACACACACACAGTTGGATGCGTTGGCTTCTCCGTTCCTCACTTGCGAGCCGACCCTCATTCACAGCGATGGCCGCGTACAAACTCCTCGTCTCCACGTTTCCTGCATCGACGTGCGTGTATGCCCGTACGCACTGCATCTGCTGCCTTTCACTCTTGACAACTGTGCATAACCCACCCACCCCCTTCGCCCTTCTCTGCCTCTGCGGATGGCGGTCATCACGCGTGCCATGTAGCGGGTCGCAGCACCTAAACGACGAGGGGAGAACAAGAGGCGCTCATACGCGCTTGCGCTGGCGTGCACAGCAGAACAGACGCACATGCTCCCTCCCCACACTACAGGACATCCATAAACACGGACTCGCCGGATCAAGCACACACACCTGCATACGCACTCGGACACGATCCCTCAGTACACACCACATATTATATATACATTAGCTATAAAGCGGATCTCAACGGGGCTCGTCGCACCATGTGGGGTGGGCTGCATTTTTTCGTTTCCATTGAAACGCTTGTGTCCTTCTCGATCCCCACCTCCCTGTGTCACGATGGCGCGACATCGGCGACGTCAGAGCCTGGCGACAAGGCGTGTGCGGTCAAGCGAGCTGGCAATCCGACTGTGCGTCAGCTGCACTTCACCCGAGAACGGCGACTCACCCCTGTCTTTGCCTTCCCTAATGCGACATTGTTCTTGCAGGTACTCTTTTCCTCCGGCAACAAGGTGCACCTCATGACTCCATGGGACAAGGAGGACACGACGACGATTCTCAAGTCCTTTGGCTGGGTGAGCTTCCTCGCCGATGCCAGGCGTGTGTCAGTGGTCCCAGGCTCCTCGCAGTTCAGTTTCAGCAGCCTTAGCATAGACCCTGCAGACTACACACGTATCGTCCTCGTCGTGGAGGATGCGTCGCGCTGGAGCAGCGCGACGACGATGCAACTTATCGAGGTGCGCCACACTAGTGAAGGAGAGGACGTGGCAGACTCCATGGAGCTACTGTACGCTCTCTCCCGCTGCATCCTGTTTTCCGAGTGGTACCTGCGCTACCCCTCCTCGTCCATCGCCAGCTGCGCGGCGCTGAGCAACACCACCGTCTTTGCCTTCTGCCGTTTCTTACTGGATGGCGCTGCGCCGCATGCCGACTTGATGCGGCTGCTCTGTTATCACGGAGGCCGCATTGTGCACACAGCGGCAGAGGCCACTCACGTCCTTGTTCTCCCGCCTCCACCGGCCGAGCGCGGCGCGTCGTCGAGCACGTCCTCTTCGACTGCGTCTTCCTCCACGTCTTCTTCGGGTGACGACAGCGGAAGCGAGAGCGACGAGCCGTACTGTAGCGTCCACAGCACAAACACGGACACCAGCGACGAGGGGCATGAGAGTAGCACATATGTGCCACACCAGAAAAGCGGAGAGCAGTCAGCTGGCGATAGCGATGTGCGTCGTCCATCTTTCGTTGCGCCCGCGTTGGCCACAGAGGGAACAGCGTCTCTGCCAGCACCACGGCCCTCTGCAACGACACTGCCGAGACCGGCAGCTGGGCCCAGCTCGGAGACTCTTGCTGCGGTGGCGCAGTCGTCATCAGCGGCGTCTTCTACTGCCACAAACGCTTCTCTCCAGCCCGCGACTGTGACACCGTCGTGGGTGCACCGATGCGTTCGAGCACTGCGGCTTGTCCCCATCGATCGTGCACCAGCGACTCTTGCGCCGAGGGCTGACGAGGAGGAGGGGCAGGGACAGGGGAGACCACAGGGCGGTGGCAAGGTGGAGGTGGCACGCACAACAGGTGCACTCCTCTGTGCGCTGCTGCCCCCCGCTGATGCGAGGCCCCTGCTTTGGACAACGTTTCACTCCATCGCCTCTCAACATGGCTACGACACAGCTGCGCTTGTGCAGCACACCACCACTGTTTCATCCTTCAAGACTATGACGGCTGCGTGTGTCTTGGAGGCTTTGACGAGCCCCGTGTTCAGTGACGTTGTCGAGGTGCGACTGCAGCCTCAGCCGGTGGCAGGCAAGCCGACCGATGCGTCCTCGGCATCCTCCCGCTCACGTGGGGTGCCTGTCACGCGGCGCACGCTGGACTCGCTGAAGCTGTCCGCCGCTCCTTCAGAGCTGGGCCGCATCGCACTCCACCGCTTCGAGCGGCGGCGCGACAAGGAGGCCGTCTTTGCCCATTTGCAGCTCATAGCCTCGCAGTTCCTCTACTCCTTCGACTACGTGCAGCGGCAGCGGTCGCAGTCGCTGCACTGCCACGCAGGCACTCAGACAAGCGGCGTGCGACGCGCGTTCATGGGCACCATGACGGAGGCGCAGCTGCCACCGGCGTCGCGTCTGCTGGCCGCAGACGAGGAGGAGACAGCGGGAGCAAAGGAGACGGCTGCTGCGGTCACGGGCGATGCCCACCGCAAGGAGCGTGATTCAACTTCTTCGTCTGCGATGACGGCGGCGGCGAAGACGGCAGAGCCGATCGCGAGTGACGCGGCCGGCGCCGTGGACGAGAAGGAGTGGCGGCATCATTTGAGGAATGTCGAGGGGAAGCTGCTCATGTCGCACGTCCACGCAAGTGAGATGAGCGATAATGAGACGAAGCACTTCAAGGATGGTGTCCCACGTAGTCGAGGTGTCGGCGATGCCGAGGTGTGCGCGAAGGCCGTGCGGGCACCCGCGACGCGGTACATCGAGCATGTGGAGAAGACTGAGCTACCCAAGGCGATGACGGAGGAAGGTTTCACCCTGGCTGCGCCGTATTCACCCAAGATCGTGGCGGAGGTTTGCCCCGACGAGCCGCTGCCTGTTTGGCCACCACGGGCGCCTTCTTTGTTGAAGCCCCCCTCTTCGCTGTTGCCTCTGCCGCCGATGGCGAAGCCGATCAACGACGGACGTGGCGGGGCGGACGCCTCGCTTGCAGGGTTCACGGCGTGCTTCATTCCGACCTCGGTTCTGACGGCTGATCAACAGTGCGACTTCTATGCCTTTCTGTGCTCGCTGCCGCTCTTCGAGTCAGCCGAGCTCGGCAACAGCGTCGTTCGTGTCGCGGATGGCGTGCGGTGTCGGTTTGCCAACCACAAGGGCGCGAAGGATTTCCTGCGCATCGAGTTTATCGAGTTTCTCTCCCTGCACCTTCCCATCTACCCCGCCCTGGACAACTCGATCGACGTGGAGGATCTTCACAAGACCATCATGGATTTTCCATTTCTGCCTCTGCCGACTGCGCCCGAGGTGTCGCAAGAGGAAGCCCAGTCCCTATGGACGGCACCGGCACCGCCTGAGGCCACAGCGTGCGCCTCGCCGCCGGCAGTGTGCCCGCCAACCTTGTGTCCGCGTGAGACGGGCCTCCGTCCGCTTTGCCGCAGCCCACGTCCACCGTCTGCCCACCCGAGATCGCCAACGAATCGCGGGAGCGATTCCACCCCCGCATCTCATGCCGGACCGCATGCTCCCCGGAGCGATCTTCGCGCCGAAAGTCGGTGGAAGCGCGATCGCGACGACGACAGCGCCGAGGAACCGCCGCTGCCTGCCGATCGTCACCGCTACCGTGACCGATACCGCGGTGACCGTCACCGCGGTTCTTCCTCGCGCCACGTCGAGTCTTCGTCTTCCTCTCACCGCCGTCGTTACGGCGACGACCGCAGCGACCGCCACAGACGCTTACGAGACGACGCGGATCGAGGCTCGCGTAGTGGCGGGCATCATCGACAGCACAGCCGGCGCGAGCGGCGTTAGTGTGGCGCGCATGGAAGGGCTGTCAGGCTGTTCAGCTGAACTTCTGTGCCCTCCCTCCGCGCTGCGAGGCAGGCTGCGCCCAGCGACCGAGTGGACGGCCCCTCCTGCGAGGGATACGGAGAGGCGCACAAAGACGACGAACGGCCCACGCTGTCTCTTCCCTCCACCGCTGTTTCTTTGTGTCGATGAAGGGGCAGCACGTCGTCGACACGGTTGCGCCCCTGTGTGCGTCATCTCCATTCACCTTGGAAGGGGTAGAGCCGTGCCCCACCCACGCATGAAACGCTCCTGTGTGCGTGTGCTATACCATCTCTCCCCACCCCCACGGCGCCTCGCCGATACGTTCACGCTTACCGAGGCACCAACGCACCAGCGAACAAACAAAGAAGCCAGAGGAGAACTCGCGATGCCCATCGCTGTCCTGTCCTTTGCACCCCCTCATGCCATGTGACACCATTGGCTGAAGAAGCTTAGCATCACGCGCCCCACTGCCCTTGTACGCTGTTGCTGTTGCTGCTGCTGCACCTACCCCCACCTTCTCACTTGGACGCACACCTGCCGCTTTCCTGCTCTGTCCTGTCCTGTCCACTCTCGCCTTCGGGCTGTACGCGTGCCCATCAGTTCATCGCATCTACTTTAGCGAGAGCAGCACGCACCCACAAAGAGCGCAGCTTCCATGTCCGCAGCAGAGGCAGAGCACACGAAAAAGGCGGCGGCTGTGGACGAGGACACCACATCCACGTCTGCGAAGACATCGCCGAAGGAAGCGTCTGGAAAGGCCCAGCTGTCATTGAGTCTCACACCGGCAGAGAGGCGTGGTCTGATCATGGTAGTGGCTGTGGCACTGCTTCAAGAGATGCACTCGAATGTGTTCTGTGGGGCCGTGGTTGGTGCGGCGTCTGCTGCAATCATTTACAATCAGCTTACCCGTCTGCGCAGGGGTCCGTAGTTCAGGAGCTCGGTGCCCATTGTAGGCAGCATATGCGCACGCGTGCGTGTGCCGTGGCACGGATAGTGAGGCGCACTATTTTCAACGGAGCTGAAGGTCGACAGTGCTCACTTTTCCACCGAATCTTCAGAGAGGTGACGCGTTGCGGGGGCTATGGGGATAGTGTTGAGGTGGCCCCATGAGAGGGGAACCCGTGAGAGAATTCGGTGCACGCAGGCACACGCAGGCGAACACGCACGTACGCGGTGGCACATAGTAAAAAGAATCAAAGAAAAAAAGAACACGCAGGAACCGTGTCTACACACCCGCGCCTTTTGCGATGATGAGCACTTCGTTCCGCTGGATATCCGTGGAGGGGTGAAGGGTGCGAGCGCCGCTCGGCGAGCTCGTCGGCAGACTTTTGCTCTACTTGTCCCTGCCTGCGACCACACATCCCCACAATGTTCACCCTCCGCATCTGAGCCACGCCTTTCTTGTGGTTGTTGTTGCCGGCCTGAGGTGTGAAGTCTAAAAAGATGCGTGCCCGCCTCCCCTTTCCCCTTGTTCCACCGCTCTTCTTGCGAGACTTCGGCCGATCCCTCGTGTCTGCTTTGACGTATCTTCACCAGCTACTGCCCCCTCCCCCCTCCCCCCCACACGCACGCACGCACGCGCATACATATATATACAGCCACGAACACAATCTCCCTCGTAGCGACAGGATTCCCGTTGAAAGGTCTGCCGGGCCATCGGCGCTCTGTCGTGACGCCTCGATCGCGTGCAGTCGAACTTCCCCCGGCTCCGGCGGCGATGCGCGCATGAAGACGATCGCGCTTCTCTCCGGTGGCAAGGACAGCATTCTTGCGATGCTGATGGCGTACCGCTACGGCCACGAACCGGTCGTCATTGCGAACATGGCACCCGTGCTGGAGAGCGACGGAGCGTTACGAGGAGCAGCGGAGAACGGTACGCACGGACATGACATCGACTCGTACATGTACCAAACAGTGGGTTTTGAAGCGGTGGATTCGATTGCCGCCTGTCTCGGGCTGCCGCTTCGCCGCGGTCGCGTGAGGCGTGGGCTTGCGAAAGATCAGTCGCTGCTCTACTCTGAGCAGCCACCCGAGGAGGACGAGGTGGAATCGCTGTACTCGCTCATCAAGACGGTAAAGGAAGAGTTCCCAGAGGTGCAAGGGCTCACCAGCGGTGCTATCCTCTCTAACTATCAGCGCAACCGCGTCGAGTTCATCTGCGACCGTCTGGGGCTCGAGTCCCTCGCTTACCTGTGGATGCGCCAGCCCGATGAAATTCTAGACATGGCCAACACATTGCACGTACGGGCCATCCTGGTGAAGACAGCGTCCATTGGTTTGACGCCGCGCCGCTTCATTGGCAAGACACTCGAGGAGGCGCGCCCGACGCTGGAGAAGATGGCGGAGCTCTATCATTCCCACCTCGCTGGCGAGGGCGGCGAGTACGAGACGACCGTGCTGAACTGTCCTCTTTTCCATACAGAGCACCTGACGGTGGCGGCATTGGAGGTGGTGATGCAGGACGACAACGACATTTCGCCTTCGGGGCATGGACTGCTCACTGTGGCACGGGTGCCCAAGCCAGTTGAGCAACAGGCACAGGAGGCAGAGCTTCTGGCGCGTCTTCGGGCCGGTGCCGTCACGTTCCCCTCCGACGCGATGCCGCTGTTGCGTAGCTGTGCTGCTTATCCACTGGCGCCGAGCGCGACGGCATCCGCGCTTGACTCCGGAGAAACTATCGACTGGCCGTTGCCGCCCACCATCCGCAGCGCCTTGTTTCTAGGCTTTGGGACTGCCGCCGCGAGAGACGGCATCGCGCATCACACGTACGCCGCTCCTCTCGAAGCTGGCGCGCCTGCCGCGGAGGCACTGAATGCGTGCCTTACTGTGCTGCAGACGTGGGCGATGGAGCGCAGCCTCACCCCCTTCTACTATCACTTCTCGCTCCCTGAGCCTTCCTGGGAGGTGTGGTGCCGCACTGCGTACGCCGCCAAGGTGTCCCACATTTGTCCGCCCGGATTGCTTGTCACGGTGCATAACTCATGCTCCCGGTCCACTGCCGCGGTTGAAGCCGAAGTTCTGGCCGCGCCAACGGCGGCGATTCAGCAGCAGGTGTTGCACGCGCAGAGCCGCAGCTGCTGGGCACTTGGCGAACCGGGGCCGCACTCGCAGGCTCGTCGCGTGAGCCTCGCCACCGGCACCTTGCGATTGTTCGTGAGTGCCACGCCTGGACGTGTTCCGGCGACGAGGGAGGTGGCCACCGTCGCTGATCTTCCTGTTGTCTGCCAGCAATACATTAGCGCCTTGGCCGCGACACAACAAGGGGAGGAAACCAGCGCGGCACTGACCGACATTGTCGCGCAATTCGTCGTTGCCATGGCGAACTGCGAGCGCTACCTCACTCTCTTCGGGTGCAGCTTCGGCGACGTTGACCGTGCCATTGTTGTCGCTACCGAGGACGTTCCGGTGGCGCTGCTGCCGGCACTGTGGCAGTGGACGACGCAGAACACAGGCGCGCTGCCGTTTGAGCGCGTCTGCCAGGTGGTCGTGGTCGGCGCCTTGAGCGGGACAGAAAAGATTCGCGTGTCGATGGAGTGCGTAGAGGTGAGGGAGGCGGCGGAGGAGAGCGCGTGATTCCTTCTACCTGCAGACCCTGCTTTGTATCATCCCGCTGGCGAGCTGTTGGCGTTCTGTTTGTCTTTCAATTTTTACTGCGCCACCGGCGCAGCGCTCATCGTCCAAGCGCGCCGTACGAAGCCCTGCTCACCGTGGGAGCACAAGAGCATAAGCAGAAGTGTGCGTGCTTGTGTGTTGCTCTCTTGCTTCTTCTCGCTCTTTGGCTGTCTCCATCGTGCGTGTGTTGGCCTCTGTATGTGTCTGGGTGTGCTGTCGTGGTCCGTTCGCGGGGACAGCCACGAGAAACGGGGTACGCGCTGAGTGGCAGAGCGAAGCGATAGGCGCCCCCCCCCACCACCACACTCATGCCGCAAGAGAGAGCGCCAGCCATAGTTGATGTACACGGGCTGTGGCGTCTCTTCGCCTCTTTCTCACCTCGTCCTCTGTAATGAGTAAAGCGGTTAACCACCTGCGTGCCGTTGCTGCACGCACCTTTGTGGGCCTCCTCCCATTTCAATGATATCATCCTCGAACACCTGCGGCCCCCCTTCCTCTGCCCTCACGAGCGCAGCCAGCGGAGAAAGGGAGCGTAGTGTGCCGTTTTCGCACGTGCGCATGCTTGGACGTCTGCTGCGCCGGTCCCTCCCCTGCAGGGAAGGCGTCTGTTAGAGACGGGGAAAGGCGTCGACAGCGGGTGCACGGGCACGGTAACGAGAGGCAGACACAGACACACACGCACACACACAGAGAAAAGAACAGGGGAACGCAGCAGCGTCTCTCTTTGGAAGATACTGCAGCACCTTTGGTACGGGCGGTGAGGACATGGCTGCTGCGGAAGCCGTGAGGGGGGAGAGAGAAGGAGGTGGCACGACTGTCGCCACCGTTTCCTCCTCGTGCAACTTCCGTACGAGCAACCCCAGCCGTGTTTGCTTGCTGGCGGCGCTTTGCTGCGTCGAGCTTCTCCGATAGCGGTAGCGCCCAGCGTACGCGGATGGTGCGCGTCTCTGACGGCGGACGGTGAAGCACCTGCATCGTGGTACATCTACGCTGCACGCGAGCGCTTCTTCTTTTCGCGCTGTGACTGCTCTCTTCTGCGTGGCTCCGTGACTCCCCGACTGTACTCTGCGCATGTTTGTGCCCCCATGTCCCTCCTCTGTCTCGTGAAAGTCACCGTCTCCGACTACGGGGTTGCCGTGGCGCTTCCTATCCCTCTCTCATCTCCTTGTGTGACGCTCACTGTCGCGAACACGCACAGCCACACCCACACACCGTGCGTGAGTGCTGTCGCCCTCCCCCTCCCACCCTTACTCGCCTTGTCCTCTGTGACCGCCTGCTTCGCCTCCTCCACTCTGCACAGTTTCAGCCTCCGTTCACTGTGCTGGTGGTGCCCCGTCATCACTTCGCTCTCAATCGCAGACACACACACACACACACACACACACACAGACACGCGCGCTCGCTTGCCCTGCCTCTTTTCTTTCGCATTTTCCTTTCTGCACAGCACCCTCTTTTGCTGTCTCCCTCTCTCTCTCTTTGGCGCTCTCTTCTTCTCCTCCCGCCCTCCCCGCACTGCACACGCAGACCTGCGAAGACTCTTTCTTTCCTCGGGTCCCTCTTTCACTTCAACTGCTTCTCTTGTCCCATTCCCAGGATGATGCCCAGCGACGCCGTATCAGCGAGTGCCTCGACGCCAACACCGTTTGTGTACGTGAACGGCGACCGGCTGTCGCTGATGGAAGATTACCGCCTTCCCCTGTATCAGTACTTTCCCGAGGGTACGAAGCTCTTCGACCCGACGCATGTGCCGCCGCGCGAGGTGCCGCTCTCCACCTCGGCTGATGAGACAGGTGTCACGCTGCCGAAGCTGCTGCCGAACGCGCAGTACCACGCCTTCTTCAAAGACCCCCGCACCGGGTCCCTCTACGCGACCGCCACCAAGTATGTCTGCATCTACGTCTCCCACCTACCCTTCAATACGACACCCGAGATGCTGGGCCGCTACTTTGAAACGTTTGACATGGTGAAGGAGGCAGATGTGTTTCCGGGCCAAAACGTGAACTGCAACGGTCGCGGCTGGGTTATCCTGCAGGACCCCAGCAAACTGCTCATCATTCCACGTGTACTTCAGTTCTATGGAAAGCAGTTCATCTTCACCGAGCTGAGCGATCGTGAGCCCGCGAGAGAAAAGATTTACCATATGTTGTCGGAGCCATTGCTGCCGCCGCCGCCCCCGCCGCGCGCCCACATCATCCCACACCGCATCGATGTCGCTCCGCCGCCACCACCGCTACCGCCGCAACACAACCCAAATGTTCCAGCGCCGCGCAGCAGCATCATGGTGGAGCGGCGTCTTCCACCGGCGGCGCTCACCCCCATCGGTGGCGGGCTCGATTATGACGGACCAACCCTTCCGGCCCCGAGAAGTCAGCAGCGCCTGCAGGCGTCGGCGGTAGTAGCATCCACCGGGTCCTCGTCCAGCCCCCTTGCAGCAGCGGCAGCCGCGTCGCTGCACGGCAACGGCGCCGCCAAGGCGCAACAGCCGGCAACCTTCATCACGTACATCACGGAGAAGGACGCCGAGGACGCCGTGCGAGACGACTACTTCTGGCCGAACCCCGTGTTTGCTGATGAGATGCAGAGCTGCATGGAGGCTCGCGGCTCGGCCTTCGTCGTCTTTCTCCTATCTAGCCCCCCCACCGTCTTTGGGTACGCGCGAGTGCTGCCAAAGGGGGCGCCCGCGCGGCGGGAGGCGAAGACTTGCCCGATCGAGTGGGTGCAGCATCACTGCGCCATCCCAGAGGCCAACACACGATCATTGGACGGGGTGCTGCTCTTTAAGCAGCGCGACGGCTCACGACTGAGGCTGGAGACAGGCGCACAACTGCTCGACCTCATCAACAGCCATTGTGGCAAGGCAGAGCAGTATTTTGTTCCGTCGCCCACGGGGCCAAGCATCCCACTGCCACGTGGGCGTGGCGGGGTCGTACGCGGCGGTCGTAGCGTTGCTAGGCCGCCACCGCCACCGCCACCGATCGGCCGTGGCCGAGGCGTCGGTGGCATGACAACCCCGCCAGCTCCGATCAGCGATAGCGGCCTTGCCATCCCGGTGCCCGCCAGCCGGCGTAATCAGGCGAACAACAGCAGCAGCAGTGCGAACGGCTCCACGAGTCCGCCAGGCGGCACCGGCAGCGGCAACTCCCGCGAGCGATCGCCGACATCGCTGTCCATCAAGTTACCTGCCCCGGCGTCCGCACGAGCAGCCGCGGTGGCCGTTGCCGTAGGAGCAGTCACATCTAATGGATACGGGATTGGGGGCAGCAGTAACGGGAACAGCTCCAGCCACGACGGCAGCTCCTCCCCCACGGTCCCCCCGGCACCTCGCTCAAAGAAGTCGTACGCCCATTGAAGAGGTTTCTTGACTTGGCTAGCGTAGTGAGCCTACAGAGAGTCGAGATAGACCAGGATCGTGACAGTGGCGTCGTGTCGCAGCGGTCTCTTTTTATGCGCTGCCCTTTCAGTGCCCGGTTCCATCTGCCTCATCCATCTGAGTGCTGTTTGTACGGACGCGTCTGTGTCCCGCGGATGGTGTGTGCGGCCTGTAGCGTGTGATGGCCATGGCGCCACGCACCCCAGAGCGCGCGCGCACACACACACGCGGTGTAATCACCTCACCGTTACAAGGGGACAAGGCGCGCGCCACTCTTCGCGTCTCCCTTTCCCACTTTCCATCCCTGTCCTAGCCGCCAGCACGTCTCCCCCTCCCCATGTCCCGGAAATCGCCCGCCATTCATGCCCAGCGCTTTTCGCATCTCTAATATCATCACAGTACGTTTAGTTGTTTGTTGTGCCGTCTCTTTAATCCCCACTCCCCGTGCGAGTGCTGTGTTGTGTGGTTGCTTTCGCTTTTTTTTTGAGTGTTGCTCTTTTCTCTGTCTTCCTGTGTACGTATGTTCCTACGCGTGCGTGTGTGTGTGTGTGTGCCCTCCGCTTCTCGCTCGCTCTCACCGCACTTGTGTCTGTACCTCTTCCTTCTTCGACGCCTCATGCTTACTTTTCGCCAGGGAAACTCTCCGGCGTTCCTGGACACGCCGAAGCAGGGCAGAGGTGTGCGTTTTGCGTATCTTCGCGTATCTTTCAGTGCCTGCGTGGCTGTGACGGTTCCCGCGTGGTTGCACGTGTGTCCTTGAGCGGTTTCATCCGTTCTTCCCCTCCCCTACAATACACACACACGCATACACACACCAGCGCAGGGCCGCAACTACTCACGTGCGGGTACGAGGCGCTCCCCTTCTCCCTCTCTTCCTTTCTGTTTACTAAAGCGGTGGCCATTAAAAGGGAAAATAAGAGCAGCCGAACAGAGGCATCACATCACCGAACACACCACACGCACACACACACACGTGCGTGCGTAACACGTTAAAGAAACAATAACCAACCGACGAACAAGAGGTGTAGGGCGGCAACGCACGAACAAACCGTACCCCAGCAGCAGCCGCAAACAAAGACGCGAGCACGGATGATCTCGATGGGCGCACATCTCACAATCTCTCTCTCGCACCCGCCTGTTTTCAGCCGCTGGCTAGCTGCCCTCTCACCGGCCTTTGTCCTCCTCCTCCCCCTGGTGCGTAGGTGCAGGACTGTCGCCCTCTTAGCCATGTATGTCCGCCTCCGCAAGGATCCTTGTGTCGTGTGTGTATCCCCTCGACGTGGCTGCCTTGCTCTCCTTGTAATCCCTAGAAACATCTGCCAACTCGGATCACGGCGACTGTGTCCTTGCTTGTTTGTATTGCCTCCTCCCCAGATGATGCCGCCCACCCAACCGAGGTATACGGGTCCAATACCAACTCTATGTTGAACCCAGGCGCCCGCAGCGAGTACTCGGGCACGGGCGCGTACTCTTCATCTCCGCGGGGAGGTCTGGGCTGGTGCTGCGCCAGCAAGACTTGCAGCCGTGACCCCGCGTGCACCAGCTCCCTACGGATCGTGCCATCGATTCGACACGCGCACGCATCCGCCTCCTGTTGTGCTTCCCTTTAGGACGACAAGCTGTGAGCGGCTTGCACGCCGGCACATGCCCTATCCACGAGCTGCCTTCCGCCTGACACATAGTCTCCTGTGAGAGGCGCGTGCACACGGGAGAGCGTGGGGTGCCCCATGCCGTCACACCGACTCCTTGTGTCGCTCCATCTGTCGCCGGCGCATGCGGGCAAGCGATCCTGGCAACGGCCCCCGCGTACCTCCCACACCCCACCGGCAACAAGGTTGTGCTGAAAGCAGGCTGCATGATCCGAAAGCGCGAGCACGGTGCTTGACGCGCTGTGAAGCACCGCTGGCAGGGTGTGCCCCATGCCAGCGCGGCATCCCAGAGGTCAGCAGGGCACGAGCGCCGGCCGACGAGAGGCGCGGAAAAGTGTGTGCCGATGAGCCCCACAGTGCGTGTGCGCGAAACGTGCCGGAAGCATGCCAAGAACACCGCGAATGGCCGCATGGGCACCCCCCTCCTCCCCAGGCTGCGATGTGAGGAGTCTCCACACAGACTCATGGGGCAGCCGCGGGCTGCAGCGACTAAGTGCGGAAGATGGCATGCACGCCAGGCGCAGGGTCTCCGTAGGGCGCTGGGCAGGCGCTGGCCAGCCTCCTCCCCCGACCTCATGCGGGATGCACCTGGACCACCGCCTACTACACACCGACGTCAGAGGCCACCGCCTCGGCCCTGGAGCAGGACCGTAGACGCGATGCGCTCAGGTGAAGGCCCGCAGACCACCCCATGTCCGTCTGGCGCCTCCGGCGCCGCAGGTACCCCGGACGGAGACGTGCAGAGGGAAGATAAGAGCGCGTAAAGCACGTAGCCGCCGATTCGGCGGCGGGATGGTTCATCCTAGACGCCGAGGGTGTAGCCATAGCGGGAGCGTGGTGGGTGGGGTGTGGCTGCGTATGCGCGTGTCTGTCTGGACTTGCTCGTGCTGGGCTGACACGATGACGAAGACAAAAAGAAAGGACGCCCTGAGGCGCTCCGCTTCCTGGCTCTCTCCCTCTCCGTGAAAGATGAGCGCATGGACACCGTTTGGCAGAGCGACTCTCTCGTAGCAGTGGTGTCTTTTGCAGACGGAGAAGCGCTTGCGAGGGAGGGCGGAAAGTGAGGAACGTGGGTGCCACGGCCGAGGCTCTCCGTGTTGAGAAGTCGGCGACGTTCTTTGCTGGGGCATCGACCTGCTCAGGGCGACCGCAGCAGCGAGGACGCAGCGCGGGCGAACAGCCGGCCGATGCTGACGTTTTTTCTTTAGTCTTGCTGCTGTTTTGTCTTGCGCGGCCCTGCCACTGCTCACTCCTGGAGCGTAGAGAACTAGAGGAAGTGAAGGAGATGGAGCACATAAAAGGAAACCACGCACATGCAGCGCTGCATTGTGGGACTGGAGGGGGCAAGGACGGGCACACAGAGGGAGGGAGAGAGAAGCGTGACAAGGAATCCCGACGGCGCTGCTGTAAGCAGGCACGTCTCTTCGCTATAAGAGGGAAGTGAGTGAGGGGCCCCAGCATTCCCCTCATTCAAGTGTACATAGTGTTGTCTCTCTCTCTCCACCAGGACACACACACACACACTGTTGCGTTCACCCCTTCAGCTGTGTGCGGGGGAGAGGTGGCTGGGGCGGGCGCGAGGTCTGCGTGAGATGACGGCGTTTGCCGCTGCTCTCTTGCGTGAGCTTTCGTTGTACATGCAGTGTCTTTTTCGCGTGCTTCTTGCCCACATAGCAGCTGCGGCGGACATGTGCTGTGATGCACTCAACCTCCTCCCGCTTTCTGGATCTTGCTATGCTTGCCCTCACCCCCCCCCATCATCTCGCGTGCACACGAAGGCCGTTTCGCGTGAAGCAGCGCTTCCTCACTTATACACGTATATACGCATAGACACGAATACACACCCACGTACGCCTCAGCGCGGAGAACAGAGCAATGCCCGGGAGCTGGTCCTTCTCTAGCGCTTCCACTCCGCCGCGGCGGAGACGACACTCGCCCTCCTCCATGATCGCCGCCAGTCGCGTTGATGCGCTGTTTGAGCCGTCGGTGCGTGCCGCGTACATCGAAGACGCAGTGCTGTATGATGCCGGCGAATGCGACGTGGAGGATGCGACGATAATGCCCAGAGAAACCTGGACAAAGAATGACAGCGGATACTCGCACCAATGCCGGTCCTGCCAAGACACGCATCGCTTGCGCAACTCCCTCAAGAGAATAGAAGCACAGTACGTGGCCGAAATCGAGTCCTTGCGGCTGCAGCTGCAGGAAGCGGTGGCGCAGCGCACCGCAGCTGTGAGGGAGCGAAACGAGCTGCTGACCTCCGCTGACATGTCGGTGACACGCATTCTACAGATGGAGCAAGACGCCCAGTCACTCCGGATGGAGTTGGTGCAAGTGGCGCAGGAGAAAGAGCAACTGCGACGGCGTGTGCAGGAGCTAGAGAAGCAGAGTGTCGCTGCCAGCGAGAGACATGTGAGACTTGCAG
The DNA here is from genome assembly GCF_000002875.2 of Leishmania infantum JPCM5. Classification (NCBI taxonomy): domain Eukaryota; phylum Euglenozoa; class Kinetoplastea; order Trypanosomatida; family Trypanosomatidae; genus Leishmania; species Leishmania infantum. The sequence continues at coordinate 80,474 of NC_009409.2, read as the reverse complement.
GTGCCGTCGTTGAGGACGCGGAGGCGGCGGGGCGCGACCACGTCGAGTCAGCGGAGAAGGGCGAGGCTCTGTTGCTCGTGCAGCTGCGCGCGGCCGAGTGGGCGAGAGTCGCAGAAATCGCACATCGCATGCCAGATGAAACCCGAAACAGTGGCGCCGCGGCTGCTGGTGGTGGGGCTGCTGGTGCTAGGTGCGGCAGCTCCTGTGCAAACGTCTCTGGCGGCTTTTCTCCAGAGAGTGCGTCGCCGGTATCGTCCGAGAAGAGTCCTCACCGGCGCACATGTTCGCCGCGTCCTTCGCAGCGGCGATCACTGACGGTGTCAGTGGACACGCATCGTCTTTCATTCGGTGCTTATTCCCCACCAAGGCACAGCGGAGGAGAGAGCGCTGCTGCCACCTCTCCCCGTCCTGGCGGGTTCGCCACAGCCGTGGCGGGAGCAACAGCAGCTGCGGGCGTCGATTCAGCGCGTGAGCGCATCAAGCGACTGGAGTGTGACCTCGAGCGTCAGCGCACATTGCATGAGATGCAGCTGGCGGAGGAGCGCACCTTGACGACTGAAATGCAGGCAGAAATGGACGACCTAATCGAGAATGAGCTCGTGCTGCTGGAGGCAAATGATCGTATAGCGCTGGAGAGGGATCGGGCGGAGGACGCCGTCGACGTTGTGCGGTTCCTTCTTCAGCGCCTCGAGGTGGCGCGCTGTTCAGGGCTAGTGACGCCCGCGGAGGCTTTCAAGGGGGACAGGACACTACCGAAAGCCACATGTGTGGCCTGCCCCGAGGCCAGCGACGGTGGATCATGCGAAGCTCCCGTGTCACCAACGGCAAAGCAGACGTCGCTGAGGCCTGGAAGGTTGGGGGACGAACCCATTGGATGCGAAGAGCTGATGGCGAGTGCGCTCAGCGCTGCGGATGAAACGAGGCGAGGCGTTTACGACCTTCGCGACGATATCGCTCGCTGCCACGCCGCTGTTGGCAGCACCGGCACTCAACAAGAGAGGATGGAGACTCTTCTTTGCCGAGTACTGGCGGAGGTGGCGGACCAACGCCGCAAGGCAGACGAAGCGCACACGATGTTGCGTCGGTTTGCACGCATCTCCACCCACAACGACAACGCGCTGTTTCGTGCGGTGGGGCGTGTGGAGGAAACCTTGAAGACACCCACGCCCGCCGCTGTTCTTGTCAAGGATGGGAAGGCTGGTAGGGGGACAAGCGCCGCGAGCCGCACTGCTGCGTTGGAGCCTCCGCCGCCGCTGCGCACAGAGGTACTGCCGCGCATGAGGGCCATGGATGTCGCTCGGTTCACCACAACCACAGACCAATCCGCGGCGGATGTCTCGAATGACCTCAGGCAGCTGCCGTCACGCTCGTGCTTTGTTGCCGCGGAGGACAATCTTTTTGATCCCGGTCGCGTTCACGTAGACTCTAACGTGGCGGCGCAGAAGATGGCGGCGCAGAAGATGGCGGCGCTTCTCCTCGAGGACCCGCTCAGCGACCCCTCCGATGGGGACGTTCGGCAGACGCCGTATGATGACTATTAGCGGCGCCCGCGCTGTACTTCGCTCCTGCTCTCCCTCAATCATGCGGTTATGGGAAATGGTTTCTGTCCTGAAAAAGGTGCCAACGTTATCCAGCCGAGTTGGCGAGCAGAAGTGCCGTGGGTGTTTCCAGCGACTTCCACGCTGCTCGACTCAGCGGCACGGGCGCGATGTACGTTTTGTGGTCTTTTTGCCTCATTCCGTCCTACACCTTTTACTTGTGTAATCCCGAAGCTCTGCACTGCATCTATCCCCCACCAACACCACCACCACGACAACTACACAAGCCCGTAGACGCACGGCTCGCAGACGAGCCATACGTGAAGGCGTCAGCACACATACACAGACACACACACTGACATGGACATACATACCGGCGGAAGCAGAGCAGAGGGCTTGGACGATCATAGAGCTAGATCTCTACACAGGGGGACATGGCCAGCGATGGGAGGGGTGTTCGCACTTCTCATTTTTCTTCTGCGCTCCTTTTCCTTAGCGGCGATGGCGGTGATGCAATGGACAGTCATTCGTCGTGCGTGCAGAGACGTTCTCGTGCGCGAACGCAACTCCATTCTGCTTCTCCTTCTGCCCCTGTCGTTACCAGCACGAAGCTAGAAGTGCGGCGGTGAGGGAGTGTTGAGCGCGTCTGCCTCTCGCCCCCTCCCTCTTTCTCGTCGCTGTTGTGAAGTGCGTCTGTGTGAGCGCGCGTGACCGTGGTATCTGCACTGAGGTCGCGCGCCAGAGTTTCTTCCTCACTGAAGCTATTCTATAGCCGGTTACCTCTTCAGTTTCAGGTGGCCCTGTGCATGCGATTGCCTTCCCGACAATCGCCCCCCAGCCCTCTTCCCCCGCAAAGAGTGTGATCGTCATTCCTCCATCGGTGGTAGACCGCAGCCCTGGTAACATGTGCGAGTTGTCCTCCTTCACCGCTCCTTCTCTCTGACGCTGCTCGTCTCTCTCTCCACGACGAGAACATGTGTGAAAGGCAGTTCCTCGCGTCTTCCTTCGGCCCGTTGCCTCACCCGCATGACTTTGTCGAACCGGCACGACTCCTATCCCGCTTTCTCTTCCCATCTCTTCGCGTTGCACCTGCGGCTCTTGTTGGACTACTGTGTCTGGGCACGATCTTCCCCACGGACATCTTTGCAGCTTCGCCAGTTGTTGAGGGAGGAGGACGGCGAGAGAGGGTGACCTGCAAGCCAAACACACACACGCACACACCCAAGTACACCTTCACCGGCTTTCGTAGAGAAGGTCGTTTTATCCGCCATGATGCGTTCTCAGGGGGATCACTCTGTGAGCAGCGACTCGGCCGCTGCGCAAGGTCGTTTCAAGCGGCAGCGCGAACGCGAGGCGGAGGCGAAGCGTCAGGAGCAGCGTGTTGAGGATGTGCTGGCCCACACAACCCACATCGTCGACACGATTGCCTCTATCAACGGCAAGTACGTGCTCAGCCTCAATGGTGAGCGGGCGCGACTCGCGCACCAGGTAACGGAGCTGCAGAAGCGACTGACGAAGCACCAGCTGCAGCATGCCGAGGACACCACTCAACGCGTGTTAAGTGATCTCGCGCGTCTTCGCGGCGCGGTGACGAGCAGCGTCAAGGATCAACTCATCGAGTCGCTGCTGAACGAAGCAGAAAGGGGCCGCGGCTATGCCTTCGACGCCGTGTGCGCGCACGTGGACGAGGCCCTTCACGGGACCCTCACCGTGGCCGAGGCCGAGCTGTCGGCCGAGCGACAACTAAATCGGACGCTTGTGGAACAGCTAATGAGCTACACACAAACCATCTTAAGGGAAGTGAAGGGCGCCACGTCGCGCGCCTTTACGGCCGAGGTGGAGGTGATGCAGCGCGACGTGCTCGTGGCAAAGCTGCGGGCGGCGTGCACGTTTGCCGAGAACCGACTGGTTCGCCATGAGCAGGAGGTGGACGCCCTCATGCGGGTGGTGGCGCAGCTCGCCGAGAAGAGCCGCTACGCCGAGTCGGCTCGGGCAGATGTGCGCCGAGTAAAGCACCACGTACGCTTACTGGAACAACACCTCGGACTGAACGAGATTGTGGCTGCCGTGCGGGCCGAGGTGGCGCGTGCATCTTCGGACGCATATGCGGAGACGCAGCGAAGGAGTGCACCGCCTGCACCGCCGGATCCGTCACTGCGGTCTAGCGCGCCGCACTACTACGCTCTCAAGATGCTGGAGCACAAGGAGATGACACTGACGGACCTCGTGGACTCGTGGCAGCAGCAAGAGTCGCGAATTATGGAGGCAGAGCAGCGGTATGCGTGCCTCGAAGGCGTCGTGAAGCGTGTGCAACATGATGCCCTCGTCGTGCACCAACGCTACCTGGAGGAGAAGCAGCGTCGCGAGATTGCCGACAGACGCATTACGGACATGGTGCGGGAGCGGCTCCACCCACAGAAAGACCCAGCCATCTCGCAGGAGGTGCAGCGGCTGCGGTGGGCGTATACGGAGGTGGTGGACGACGCCGCACAGCTGGCCGTGAACTTAAAGGTGTGCCGCGACGAGCTTCGACGCGCGCAGGAGGAGGCGGCTTGTTTGTCTGCCCAAGTCCGGCAGCTGCAGAGGGATGCCGAAATGGACCAGGTGGCGCTAGCGATCCAAGAACTGCGCAGCGAGTACACCGCGCGTGTGCGTGACCTCGAGGAGTCATCGACGCGAGCCGAGATGCAGCTAAGACTTGCCCAGAGCGTGTCGACGCAGTACAGGGCCGCCGCCACCGAGGCTACTGCAGCACTGCAGCGGGTCGCGCAAGCTAACACGGAGCTGAGTACGGCGGCTCTGCAGGTGGTTTCTGATGACCCTGGCTCCGTTGCACGCTCAAACGCCGCGTGGAGGGAGGAGGTGGAGCGGATAGAGACGCAATCGGAAAATGTTCTCGCGATGATTAAGCTCATGGCGGGGTTTGAAAGTTCGCAGGCCAACCTGTATGATGCTCAGCTCAAAGAGCTGATGCGGCAGTGGACACTCACGCGGGAGGCGGAGAAGGCAGCGATGACTTCCTCTGCTGCTGCTGAAGACCTGCGCAGCGAGGGAGGGCTGATGGCCGTCAGCCGCGAAGCGGTCGACGACGGCACCGAGTCGCGCACACTTGTCTCCTCGTCCATCGCTGCCGAGGAATCCATGGACAAGATGAATGCCGTGCTGGGTGCCTCTCAGTTTGCGCTGCGTGAGGCGCTTGTGCTGCTGAATACGTCCTTGCAGAGCACGGACGTGGAGAGGTCACACCTTGTGGATACTTCTCTTTCAGATGCGCAGTGTGTCTCAGAGTTGATGGCAGAGGTGCGGCGTGTCACAGCAGAGCGTGACAGGCTGCGTGCACAGGTGAAGGTGTGCCAGGAGTTGCTGGAGAAGAACCATGTGACGGTGGTGGAGCGGGCGCTGATGCATGACATTCCAGTGGAGGACTCTCTCAACGTGGCCGAGGCCACAGAGCGCATCGAGGTGCTGAAGAATCAGCTGGCAGCGGCCAAGCAGGTGTGCGAGCGCTCTTTGAACGAGGTGAAGCAGGCCACAGCCGAGAAGGATGACGTCGAGCTGCGTTTCACACAGCTGAAGCGCGAGCACGAGGTGTTGCAGGGCCACTCGAGCCGTCTCAAGGACAAGCTGCACAGGAGCCTGGCGAGGGAGTCTGAACTGATGGAGAAAAATATGGCGCTACAGACACAGCTCACAGACCTCGTCCAGCCGCCGAGCGCCCCCGCACAGGAGGCAGAGGCGTCGTCGACTGCACTGCAGACTACCGCGACTCACCTCACGGACCTCTTCTCGTCTCTCCAGGAGTCGCTGGGCAGCCTCAACGCGGAGATCATTTCCCTGCGCCGCGAGCGTTTCGATGAGGCCTCAATAGACGCGGACGCTGGCAGCGGCGGCAATAACGGCGCTGCCGCTGGAGGCGCCGAAGACACACTTTTAGTCGACTCCTTGAGTCGCTCCGGTATGATGAACATCGTTCGTGTGCTAAAGGATACGCTGCACAAGGCCGGCCTGCTGAAGGCCTCACTGAAGAGTTTCGCTGGGGCTCAGGCTATCGGCCTGTGTGCTGCTGCCAAGGTGTGCGAAAGCGGTGCTGGAGGCAGCGGTGGTGCGACGGCTGCAAGCGTCGTGCCGCATCCATCGCCTGAGACGCAGCAGCGGGCACTCGAGTACCGCTCTTCTCTGCTCGAAGCCAAGCTCGCGAGCATGGAGGCAGAACGGCTGGAGATGCAGGAGCGCGTGCAAAAGGCGGAGAAGACGACGGCAGACATGGAGGCGGCGAATCAGCGACTCCTCACCATCTCCAAAAGTGTGATGGAGAAGCACAACATGCTCAAGACAGAAAACGAGCAGCTTCGGGCGCAGCTGCTACAGCTAACTGCCGCCACAAACGCTGCATCCACACCGCGGCCAGAGCCTCACGCGACGTCATCTGTCCCAGATATGCATGCGGTTGAGGCCCCCGTCTCATCCCAGCACGTCGTGTTCAGTTCGACCGCTGCTCCCACGTCTTCGACATCAGCGGCCACGCAACCGTCAGCACCGCCTGCTCGTGATGGCTCGTCTGCTGCGAATGCGTGCGTGGCCGAGTCTGCGGCGCCGAGCGCGGAGGAGCAGGGGGAGGGGGAGGAGGCCGAGAGGGTGCCTGAGAGTATGGCTGCCAGCATGGACGTCGTACTCCCATCGGCGCCAATGGACGAGGAGCTCATCCCGGAGACGGGGCCATCGACAGGCTCTGAAACATGATGTAGCGGAGGGCGGCGTCCCGGCCATGGGAGTGATGGAGACGCACATGTGGGCAGGCTACGCGTCTCTCTCTCTCTCCCGTTACTTGTCCGTGTCTAATTGGAGCGTGTTGTCGTTGCTTGCTGCGGTGTTGGTGCCGGTGTGCGGTGGACGCTGTGAAGCGCCGCAGGTGGGAGGGGGATTTGGAGGAGGACGGGTCCGTCGGGGGGGGGGCGGGGGCTGAGGATGTGTTGAAAAGCCCGCGAGCGATTCATGACCTCACCCCGTGCTTCGTTGTGCCCCTCGCCCCCTCCTCCACACCCCTTTGCAGGTGGGCAAGCCGTGTGCGAAAAAAAAAGATCATCGAAAAGGACTCCAGCGAGACGGCCGGAGTGGCGGCCAACGGGCAGGCGCCAAAAGGCAGCACCAATGCCAGGGGAGGGGCCAGGAACACGTATATTGTGTGGCGGCGTTGCTGGTTTCTCTGCCGCTTCCCAGCAAAATGATCACTCGGTGCTCAGACCCTCTTCTGGAATAACCTTTCACGTACGCGAGAGAGAGAGGGAGACAGTGAAGGCGGGCTTTGCCTTTTCACCCCTGAGTGTGCTGCCTCCATGTCCACTCACTGGACTCTCGGTATCTGTCGCAATCCGTGACCTATCCCTGGCATCTTCATCGCCACAGAGGCAGCCCTCTTCGTTCATGTTTCCAACGTTGCCTCTTCGACCTCTGCCCCTTTCCCCCTACGGTCACGAATGTGCAGTAGGCACATGTGGCAGAACGCACCGCTGTGGACCGCTGCCCCCTGACCATCCTCCCGCCTCACAACTTGCTGCCGTGTGTTTCAGTGCTCACAAGCGCCGCGATATCAACATCAAGACCCCCTCTTCCTCCCACGCACGCACACTTGTCTTGGGTGCGGCTTCATCCCATCGAGTCCGTGGCGAACGACCAGACCCGTCGAGAGAGGTGAAGCAGCGCAACAGCGACGGCACACGCACACACGAACATCAACTTGCACGCCTCACCTTTCGCAGAGGCCGAAAATGAGCGAGCGGAAGCCCGACGTCAAGTTGGCGGACATAAGTCCGGAGATGCAGGCAGACGCCCTAGACATTGCCACCAAAGCCATCAAGGAGCATCATCTAGAGAAAGATATGGCCGCGCACATCAAGCGCGAGTTCGACAAGCGCTACTTCCCTACGTGGCACTGCATCGTCGGCCGCAACTTTGGCGCCGATGTCGAGCACGAGGCCAAGAATTTCATATACCTCTACGTTGGGCAGGTGTCCGTGCTCTTGTGGAAGACAGCGTAGGGCATGCTGGGAGCTGCGTACGTGCATTGTGCGGCGTCTCTTGAGCTCTGCGCGTTGGCCTCTCCTCCTGCTCCCCCTTTTGTTCCCCCACCCCCCCGGCGGGGGGGGGGCCGCTGTGTCGCTGTTGGCTGGCGCGATTGCGCCGTTGCCGTGACGATTTCGCAAGAGCACACATCTGTGCGCCGTCTTGGATGTACATAGGCTGGCATGCCATCGCGCACCCATACGCACCCATCGTGCACTTGGGCAACGCCCGCGACTTGCCGGCCTCTTAGAGCATGCATTGCGCCTGCGCGTGCGGGTGTGTTTGAGGTCTTGGGCCACTCTTTGTTTGCCTCGCCCTCGTGAGTTGTAGCGGTGCCCCCCCCTGTCGTTCCCAACCGCAACGATGCAAACCACTAAGAATGCGAATAGCTCTCCAGACCGAGCATGGAGTGTATGAGCATCAGCGTCCCTGCGCGTATGTCATTGCAGGCATCCTTCTTTCTCTGCACGCGCCCTCGCGGTTGCCCCTTGAAGGCCAGACGCCCCGCTGCCGCGCTGCCGCGCTGGCGCGCTTCGCGTTGCCGAATCTCAGTCGTGCCTGCCTTGGCATACACGCACAGGTTTTGTTGAAGGACTGGGTAGCAGAAGAGCCACTGCCGAGCCCATACGTCGGCGCGAATTCCTGTACGAGGCCCCTCCCCCTGCCCTGCCCCTCTCGTTTAGCCTCTCACACCTTTTCTTCTGCCTGCCTCTTTCTCTTTGTCGTTCTTGGTATGAGCGCCAGCCGTTCCCGTAAGGCCGCGGCTGTCGTGTGTGCGCCTGTGAGAGCATACACGTAACGGCTCGACAACACGAGCAGGGCAAGCCGTTTTCGTTCTGGGGAAAGGGACAGCTCTTCTATGCTCGTCTGCGTGCGTGAGTTCGACAAGTCCGAGTTGTCCGCGCGGCATGGCAAGTCGCTCACCACTCAGCACTTCGAGCGTTACTACACTCTATACCGGACTGAGACCAGCCTCACCATCGTGGATGTCGTGGACAGCCGCGCGCGTAAAACGGTCAACTACGATGTGTTCACTAGCTCCTCGACGCAGTTGTACGACCAGGTCGTCGAGCCTCTCCTCGCGACAGTGCTGACGCCCGACCGTGCGTCACAGGCAGTTGTGGTGGTTGATGGCCAGTCCGGCAACCGCCGCTACACGCTACTAGATCCGGTAGAGGGCATTCTGGCCCGCACCGCACGCGCCGCTGTTGCTCATCCGGGCGTCACCTCTGTCTCTGTGAGCGCAGTCACGCTGGAGGACAACAACACCCTCACCGACATCATGCCAGACCGGAACGCTGATGCTGCACATGAGCAGCCAACCATACTCGAGGACACGTGTGAGCAGTTCACATCGGTCGAGGACGCGCACTACGTTGTGCTGGACTCGGAGGCCACCTGGGACGGCGTGCTGCACCGCATGACCGCCGCCTTCGCCGAGCTCAAGCACCAAGTCATCAGTTTCATTTTTGCGTTTCATGAGTCGACCGGCTTGCCGAACACGACCATGCAGTTCGTGTCCTTCACGGTAAACGAGGTCGCGCGTGGCATGAAGTCGTCGCGCCACGCCGTCTCCTCGGCGGCGGCCTTGGTGGAGTGTCGCTCACCTACGCTCACCTTCACGGCAACCAAGTTGCTCTACCTTTTGAAGCCGACGCTCCTAGGCCAGCAACCGGGGGCGTGGGTGGCATCTTTTTCACCTGTCAGCCTGCTGGAGGCGGCAGAGCACGAGACGTTCCAGGAGGCTTTCGCAGTGGCGCAGACGGCTGCGCGTCTGTACAGTTCCCGCATCGCTGTTTTGAACGAATCTCTTCTACCTGCGAGTGGCGGCCGTGCCGCACCTATGGCGGGTGTGGGCCTGGACATTGAGCGCGTCGGCGAATGTGCGCCGCTGCCAGCTGTGGAGGATGGTGGGGCCGACATGACTGGCGCGGCGTTGAGGTCAAGGCCCGGGGAAAAGTCACAGCCTTCTTTCAGGACCGGGTCTCGCGACACCTCGGCTAATCCTCAGCACGGTGATCCCGGTCACAGCGCCGCCTTTCAGCATGACCTCGTTGACACGCCCGCCGCTGCGCAGGATCGGATGACTGAGAGTGCCTCCGGCCTCGCTGTTGCATCTCCGGCGGCGCCTTCTTCAGATGATTCGCGAGGCACAGGGGCTAACTGTGCAGCGCAGGCGGAGCCGGACGTGGACGCGGCACCGGTACCTGTCGAGTCAATCCAACGTGGTGCTTCGGAAGAGAGGTCGGCCGCGCGGTACGAGCTTGACACGTATCGGGTGGTGATGGAACGGGCTGTGGACAAGCTACGTGCCGAGGTGCGCGAGTACGCGGGGGCGTTGCGCGACACAAGGGAGGACGTAAGACGGCAGAAGCAAAAGAGCCGGGAGCTGCAGTCGGAGCTGGAGGCGATGCGGTCATCCTATGATGCTGCTGTCAGCGAGAACGATAGACTGCGCGAGGCGCTGCGTGCCGGGCATGGCGCCTCTGACAGCACGCTACTTGCGGCGCTACAGAGCGGTGCTTCCGACTCAGCAGCACAAAGGTCGCGCCAGGGGCCGAAAGATAAACATTCGACGGCGAATCAACAAGGAAACGACCACGTAGCGCGCTTTTTACGAAGCGATTTGGCAGTCCTCGAAGCACGCGTGGAGGAGCTGACGGAGCTCGTGGCGTTCCACCAACGCGAGATTCAGGCCCACGTGGCGAGCGAGCACAGGTACCGGCAGCGGATTCTCGATCTTGAGGCGGAGCTACGCGAAAAGGAGCGAGAGGCCATTGCTGACAAGGCGGCTGTGAAGGAGGCACGGCGTGCGGCAGACGTCGCACGAGCGGCGGCCAAGGCACCGCCGGCCCTGTCCCGTGCCGCTCACACGAGCAGCGCGATCGAACAGGAAGACTTGCGTTTTGTGGAGGAGCGCGCCACGGAGGTAGAGTATCGCCTGCGTGAAGCACTGGATGCGTTGCAGAGCGAGCGCACTCAGCGGCTGCGACTCGAGCACCTCATGAAGCGTCGAGAAGAAGAGGAGGTGTCGCATGCGGCACCGTCAGACGACAATGAACTTCTGCGGAGCCTGCAGCGCACATACGAGATGCAGCTGCGCGAGCTGAAGTCGGAGATGTCCGGCTTCCGAGCAGAGCTTGTGCGGCACCTGACAAAGTCGTCCGTGCCGCAGAGCCTCGGTGATGCCTCCAGCTACGTCGCCACACCAGTAGACCGTCAAGGCCGTGATGACCCTGCTGTTGTCAAGCTGCAGAGATCGTCGCCACCGCGCATGTCTCCCATCCCGGACGCCTCATCGACGCACTTCTCGCATGCTGGCGACGGCGTCTCTGCGCACAGTGACAGAGGCGGTGACGCGGCTCCTTCGCCACTGCAGCAGCGCCGCCAGCGGAGCGCGCAGTCCTTTGAACAGTTTATGCAGGAAGAGCCGCGGTATAAACTGCACTGCGCCCCCTTGCTGCGTCGGCGTCCACGTACCCCTGCTGCTTAGACCAAGTCGTCTGTGTGCCCATCTCGTCCTCTCTGTCTTGTGCAGCCCTTGCCTCGTCATTTCCTTTAGATGGCGGTGATGCACTTGCTCACTCGGCATATCTTCGAGTGGCTCGTGTACCGCTCTGCGTTGGTGCGTTGTCGACCCTCTACCACCGCGTTTGTACCAAGACCAAGCTCGCGTGTCTCTCTCTCTCTGTCTCATCAGCTTCCTCTCAGTAGGCGCACTCGTAGTCAGTGCCGGTACTCTGCTGTCGCTCATGATGAGGACGGAGGTGTGCTACCGTAGCACTGTCTCAGCTGGCCACGGCCACGTGGTCGACGCACCTTCCGTCTTCACTCACCGCCCTTTCCTGTGGACGCCACCTCTGTCTCTGCGGCTGCGCCCCCCCCTCTTCTACTCGTCTGCTGCGCGCTTTCTCCTCTTGTCCCCCTCACCTCTTCTTGTGCGCTTCGCTAGCTTCTGCGGGAGCGCATGTGGGCCTTACGTCCTCGTGTTGATCAGCTCAGCGACTTCGTACACGCGCGCGTCCACGGCAGCGACTCAGCAAACGGGACGCACAGCGTGAAGGGTCTCCACGCACGGTAACAGGGAGGTATCCCACACAAAAAAGGCGTCCCACCGGCCCACCCTCGCCTTATGCACCGATGAGCGGTGCCCCGGCAAAGAGACGTCGCCTCGACAGCGAGGATGACGAAGACGAGTATGTTGCACTCCGTTTGAGCTCCCCACTTCTCCAGCACGCCACGAGCGCGCGCTTCCCGACGGACGAGGTGCCCACCCTGGAAGACGGAGAGGGAGCGAGCGACGTAGCGGAGACACAAGCGAGCGGCAGGGCACCGGATCCAGCGACATACGTCGAGGCTGACGACCCCGCTGAGGTGGCGAGAAGCGCAGCGGACGCGTCGGCAGCAGGGCATCTGAGCGGTGCCATTGCGCCCAAGTCACACTTGTTTTTTGAAGAGGATGAGGATGTTCCTGCCGAGTACAAGGGCCTGTTCTCTGCAGAGCTGCTGAATGTGCTCTTTGTGCCGCTTGACTACATCTGCAAACAGAGGAGCTGCACGGATAAGCTGCTGTCTCAGTACGCGCCGACGGAGGACACGCCGCACTCGGCAGCAGAGCGTAAACCGTACCACAACGTGTACGGGATCGCGCCTGGGTTTCGCTGGGACGGCGTCGTGCGCGGACGTGGCCCCGTGGATTGACACAGCGGCGCCATTTGTAGTGCAACTGTTCAGCACCGGTCTCTCCTTACTTTGGGAGGGGGAAGGGCGCGTCTGTCTGTATGTTTTAGCCTAGGTGGCTCCAGAAACTTACCTGCCCTTCCTCTTCCTCTTCCTCTAGAGAGGCGAAAGCGAAGGCGCAGCAGCGAGAAATGAGCTACAGCAGTGCCTCATGGCGCACAAGAGCCGCTGCAGTTCTTGTTCTGCCACACAAGAAGCGTTGAAAAGAAAGTTAGAGGAAGAGGTTCGAGGTGGGGAAGGCGGGGGGGGGGGAGAGGCGAGAGAAGCGGTACAGGGCAGAGCGAAATCGGGAGCGTGTGCTTCCGCCCTGACCTCGCACCGCTTCCTTTCTCTCTCAAGCGCTCCGCGTGCATCTGCGCTCTGCGCTCCTTCTCTCCAGGATTGTATCGACTCCTGCCTCTGCGTCCGTGTTTATGCCTCGCGCTAGCAAAACCCTCCCTTCCCCTTCCACACACACACACTGCTGCTTATCATCTTTCGCTTCTTTCATCCTTGTCTCTCACCTTGTGCTGAGCCCATCCTCACCGCAGGTCAGATCAGTCATCTGGCTGCATGCGTGTACTCAAGCACCACCTTGTGCCAACATCGACCATTGCACTGCTGGGTGGGCACTGTGTGTCCTAGAACACACACAATCGCATATCTTTTCTGATTTAGCCTTTGCACTGAGAAACGGCGAGCGCGACGGGAGCTCACGCCGCCGAGTCGCTTGAGGGCGCCATCCTTCCCTTGTCCCCCCCCCGCCATCATCTTGTCGTGAGGGCGCAACGAAACGGGATGCAGTCGGCTGTGGAGGAGAGTCGCCCCTTTACACAAGAGGAGGAGTCGCGGCTGGGCCTCCTCCAGCAGCGCGCCGATGGCGGGGGAAGTCTGACGGAGGCCGAGAGCCTTGAGCTGTCTCAGCTAAAGCGTCGACACCACGCCTTCCTCGAAGAAGGAAAGCGGCTGCTGCGTGCAGGCACCCGAGCACAGGCGAACGGTGGCAGTACCACAACCTTGGAGGAAGGAGAATGGAGCACGTCGGCGACCCTCTCACGCGCGGGAAAGGCGGCCTACTTTTGGGGCTCGCTCATGGCCACCGCGCTGCCGGGCTACGTAGGAAGAGTCACTGGGGTGACGACGGACTTCTTGCACTGGAACTGGATCACGGAGAACGTGGTGCTCGGTGCCATCCCCGTCGTGACACAGGTCGGCAGTAGCGGTGATCACCTGTCGCAGCTTCGAGCTCAGCTAGACGAGCGAAACCAGACTTTGGGGCTCGTCATTGCGTGCCTCGAAGAGGAGGAACTTAACGGGTTTGGCATGAACGTCATTCAATTCGCCAAGGAGGCAGAGTGGCGCAAACTTGTCAACCCGCAGGTGGACTACATGCACGTCCCTATGGCGGACACAACGGCCAACGCGCCCCTGGCGGCTGTCGCCGAGGCGGTGATGCGCATGGAGGCATGCATCAAACAGCGCAAGCAGACCGTCTACGTGCACTGCAAAGCCGGGAAAGGCCGAAGCTGGATGGTGACGATGTGCTACCTCACCACCTGCGGCGGCATGCCGTTTGCCGAGGCCGTGGAGCTCATTCAGCAGAAGCGTGTCCAGGTGAACCCGTCGCCATCGCAGAGGCGTTTTGCCGAGGAGTTTCCCTTCCGCTTTGCTCAGTTGAGGTGCCTTCTCGACACCAACAAGGCAGACGGTCACCATCACAATGGAGGGGGCCACCATCATCATACACACGAGACGCGCCATCACGGCACCACTGCTGCTCCCTAGTGACGGGAAGGTGAGAGTGGAGGTAGAGGCGAGGAGTTGCCGGGCTAAAGGATCGTTGCGGTGGTCTGTCTGCAACACATCTTTGTGTTTGCTCGTTTTTGTTCTGGGGACTGCGGGTGCACCTGACATCTGCATTCCACGTCCTCCTGCGACGCCCGTGGCCGTCTCGTCTTCTGGAGCATCTCCGTCTGCCATCACCATCGCGCTCTGCTGCATGTGCGTAGTGTTGCCTTTTTTTTTGGTTTCTTTTCTCTCCGTTTGTTGAGTATCCGTAGCTGCTTGAGGAGTGAGGAGGGCGAGGCGGCGTAGAGAGGGAGGGGAAGGCAGGTGACGGTGTGGCCCTCTCCTTGTCTCGTTATCTTTATGCTTTCTTGGTGCTGCGGATACCCGTACATCATATGTGCCCACATTGGGCACTTGCCAACGCTCTCTTCCTCCCTCTTCGTGCGCTCCTCCCTTACCCCTCGGTCTCCCTCATGTACAGCCTCTTCACACATCTCGGAAGACAAGCACACACTTATGCAGACGCAAGTCCATCAGTGCACTGACCACCTCTCCTGCCCCGCTGGCTGTCAACGAGAAGATACACGTGTGGAGGAGGACAAAAGTAGGGTGCAGAGGAAGCAGCGGTGGCGATTGGGTGGTGTCCGTAGCGAGTCGATGAGAGGTGAAGGCACGCACACAGGCAGACAGACAGACAGACACACACACACACACCAAAAGGGAAGGGGTGCTGTTCGCTGCTTTGCTTCTTTTTTTTTCGTTGTTGTTTGTCTTCGCTTTCACTGCCTCCTTGGCTTTTTTTCTTGCTCCGACGTGCGCATATTACGTGCTTTCAATCGACGTCCACCATCTCGCTTGCTTCTGTGACACAAGTGCTGTCCACCCCCAAAACAAACAAACAAACACATAACGCCGTCACGGCGCCCCTGGCCACGACCCCTGCGCACAACAACCAGTCTACCCGCTCTGTATCATTCACGCAAGGGTGTGCACGAGCTTGTTCTCTCGTCTCGCTACGCCAGCCAGCAGCTCCTGGGCAGAGGCATCGCTCTTGTGGCAGGGGCGTCGTCGTGGTCCTCCCTACCCTCGCCGTTTCTGCGTTGTCGGCGCTCCTCTTCTTTCTCCCGCTCGTTCACGCAAATGGCGGAAAGCGTCTCGCTGCCCACGTTCGTCTCTGCCCCGTTTCCTCGCGTCGCACCTCCGACGTTCCATGCTCCTATTTTCTTCCGTCCTTTTTGCTTCGTATCGCCTTGCTTTTGCCTCGTCGCATCGCCATCAAACCGCGGCCTCACTGGCGCTGTGCGTGCGCGCCGCCGCGAAGAAACACCCGCGCATCACCCGAATCACCCCCACCAAGGACGCGTGCGTTTGCGAGTCAACACAGGAGCGGCTTACTTCTTTGCTTCCTTTGCATATCCCCCCGCACCATGTCCCTCTCGGGGGCGTGCGACGCCATCGCCGGCATCTCAGACACCACTACACACGCACAGGTCACCGCTATCGCTAGGCAGTGCGAGGCGCACCTCGGCAACGTGAATGAGCTGCTCGATGCACTGGAAAACACGCTGTCCACCTCGGCTGGGGCCCAGCGGCTGATGCTGTGGTTTCTCGTGGACCGGCTGGCAAAGCAGCACACACTTTTTGGTGACGCGCTGCGCCCGATGCTGATCCACTTGTGCACTCACTACGCGCCTACGCGCACCTCGGACGAGTGGCAAGACTTCGCGACCCTCTTGAAGAGCTCGCTGTCGGTCACTTTTGGGCAAACAATGGTGTCCCTCATCCTGCTACAGCTCGGCGAAGACGCGAAGGCGAGCGGTCCGGCCAAGGAAAGCAACAAACAGCATGCGCAGCGTAAGCTGCGTGGCAGCACCGCTCTCACAGTGCATTCCAAGGCCCTCCGCACCAATGGGGCTTTTACGACTAAGGCCATCGCTGTTGAGCGCTCCGCTGAGCACAAACACTCACTGCAGGTGAAGACGGTGGACAGCCAAATGGCGATGAGCGTGTCGAGCAGCTATGCGCCATCCCGCCCCGTCGAGATTGTCGTGCCGGAGATGCGGCCCGACGCAAACGCACCGCGGGGCTTCATGCAGGCACTACCAGAGGGCTACATGGAGAACTACCAGGAGGCGCGTCGCAAGCGCCTGCGTGAGATGATGGAGCGCAGCCGCGAGGAGCAGGACCGCAAGCAGGAGCACGAAATGCTGAAGCGCGTGCGCCAGGACACTGCCAGCGCCGCGACCGGCACGCACGCGGGTACGAGCACATTCGGCAGCAGCGCGGAAGGGGCCGACGGGTCGTACCCGGATTTCTCGGACATTCAGATGCCGTTGGAGTTTCCGCGCGACGAACATGGCGTGAAGCGCGGCAACTTTCCTCTCGGTGTGCGCTTCATTCGGGATGCTGTCGCGGCGTGCGGTGGCGCGGTAGAGCTGGATGTGCTTGTGAGTCGCATCTCAACGCTGGCGAACAGGGAGGCGGTCGCGGAGTTCGGCAACGTGCGCGAGTTCTTGCTGATCCACTCCCCCACTTTCCGTCTGGTAAACGAGGGCGGCCAGTGGATTGTGCGTCTGACGAACGACAAGAATGCTGATGAGGCGACGTGGAGGTCACTACAGTGCCCGGCGTGCTCAAAGGTGGTGCGCGGCCGCAACTTCGCGCGTCACTACAACTGTCGCCAGTGCATCACGGCCCAGATTGCGCTGGGTCTGCAGGACGACGCGGAGGGGCGTGGCCCCATTGCAGAGCTGGCGCACGCGGCGAAGCGTGTGCTGTCGCTGCGGGAGGCGTGCGACGACGGAGACCTCGATGCACTCGCCGACTGCCTCGAGCGTGCGGCGGCAGTGAGGCGCTTCCGCCTCGGCTCGACGCGGCAGTTTGCACCAATCATGAAGGCGATGAGGGTTGTGCGAGACTGCTGGCTGGCCAAGAAGGGTGTGGAGGAGGTCGCGGACGCGGAGGTGAAGGCGGTGGATGTGTCGGTGGGCAACCTGTTTCGCATATTCGGCGAGAACATTCACCGGCTTCCCATTGCGTGGATCGAGATGGGCGACGTGATTGACATGTGCCACCGCTTCACAGACAAGGTGGCACCTCCCTTCAACCCTCCCCCGCGGCCGGCGGACCCGCGCATTAGCCTGCAGAACGAGTACCCGGGGTTCTTGCTGTGCGAGAGTGAGGTGGACGACGAGGATTTACCCAGCGACGATGAAGACGAGTTCTCCGACGACGAGGCACCCGCGTTCACCTTTGCGCCACCGGTGGATGTGGCCGAGTCACTCTTCACAGCCGGCTTCGAGCGGGACACGAAGCGGCTGCAGCATCGCATGCGGACGGCACCGCCGATGGTGCTTCAGCGAGTGCTGCAAACCGACGGCACACAAACGCAGACGGAGATGTACGCGGAGTTCACAAAGACGGCTCGCACACAATCGGGTCACCACCAAGGTCACGGCGGCGGGAACGGCAACAGCAGTCGCAATCGTCATGGTCACGGTGGCGGCCCTGGGCGGGGTGGTGGTGGCGGCTACCAAGGGCGCAACTTCCCTCGCCCACGTCCGAACTGAATGCGACGCGGGACACTGCTCGTCTCCCTCCTCCCTCCCCCCCAACCGCGTGCCCTCACTCGCTCTTCTCCTGCTCCTTGGCGCACCGGTTGTGTGTGTGTGTGTGAGGTCTGTCTTCGTATCCCTGTCGATGCAGGACATTGTAAGTCGTGCAGTTGGTGTGTGCGTGTGCGCTATCGGCGGGGAGACGGCATGTTTATGCGTGTGCAACCGCCTGCTCGTTTGTGCCTGTGCATGGAGTCCTACTATCACATTGGTGGACGGCCACCGTTCCGTAACCAAAATATGCACATCCAGACACGGAAAACGTATTGCACCTGTAGATCCCTCCGGCCCATCGAGAGATGTGTGATACTCCTTTGATGGACACCGTGGGGAGCCGAGTCGAGCCGATGGGGTCGAGGCAGAGGAGGATAGGACTACATCGGCCCCTTCTAGCGGTGTGTGTACGTGTGTGGCGGAGTGAGGGCCACTTGGTGCTCCTCCGGTGCCTGCAGCCCTCTGCTTTCCTCAACCCGGGCCTTCGCTGTGTTGCCCTCGTCACTTGTGACCGGTGCACGTGCCTTCCTCTCCCTTCGCATTCACACCGGTCAGCAGGTGCGCACATGCGTCTGCGCATCCTCTGTCTGACGATTCTTCAGCGCGTCATCTCTCCGCCTTCTCCTCCGTCTTTCCTGTTTTTCGTTCTCGGGTCCACCCACTCATGGCCGTGACCGCTGACGCCACCGTGGTGAGCCTGCGATACACGCAACAAACCAACGCCAACGCAGCGTGTCTTGCTGAGTTTGCCTTTTTGTTGTTGCCCTGCCCACTTCTCTGGTCTTTGGCGTGTACCTGTGCACACCCTCACGGTCGCTCGATTCGCACCGCTCACACGCTCACACACACACCCCTGGCGCGCATACGGGCGCACTCGCTTAATCACAGATTGTCTTCCTTTTCTTTGTGTTCTGGTTCGGTCGTTTCGCCGTTCTATTGTGTGCGTATGCATTCGTGTGCGTCTCGAGTGTGACCTGTCTATTGCAGCGCACGCACATCCCGCCTTCCCCTCCTCCTCGCGTCTCGCCTTCATGTGCGGCGGCTGCTTTACGGCGTATCAGTGATAGGCAGAGCGCGTGAGTGGACGTTCTCCTACTCTTCTCTGTTTTGTGTGCCGCCACAGCAGGCAACGCTATCATTCACACAGAGGTCCACGCGCCCGCGCACAGGTCCCAGAAGGGCAGAGAAATAAACAAGCACAGCAGTGGCATCGCTTGTGCTCCACTTGTCTCACCACGCGTACACTGCGTTCGTATGCGCAACACACAACCGTCTGCTTCGTAGGTTAAGATACTTGCGCCTGAGTGGCTGTGTCTGCGTCTGTCTCTGCCGTCAGCGACTGTTGTCCCTCCTCTCGTTGAGGGTTGCTTGTTTTTTTCCTTCTGTTCGGGTATTGTTCGCCCTAACTGTCCCCCCACACCCCTCCCGTCTCCTGCTGCTCGAGACACCACACACCACGCATTTCCTAAGCTACTAAGACTCTTGTTTTCTCGTTTTTTTTTCTCTTCTTAAGCACACGGCACACGCACTGGTGTGCCGTGTAAGCGGTGCCGCACCGTCTCTGTGCCGAGCGCCACCTGGAGGTCCCCCTTTTTCCTTGTGACCTCGTTATTGGTCTCTCGCTCTCTCTGTGCGTGTGCATGGGTGTACACGTCTCTTCGTACGTGTGTCGGCCATTCAGACAACGTACAGCAACCTGCAGTCAAGCCTGCACACTCTTTAGTGGGCACACACTCACACACACGCATTCACACATACACACGACTCGCGTGCCGCCAATAAAAGGTTCACCAACGCGCGAGGAGGCACACGGCCATCATCGTCTCCTCGCTGCCTCGCCTTCCTTTCTCTTGGCTCTCCTTTCTTTGTCCTCCTCCCTCCCGTCTTATTAAGTATTATCAAACCTTAGCTGGACCCTCCCTGCCCGTCCCTTCCACCCCCTCCATCTTCGACCTCCCGCTCTGTCAGTTCCCCTTTCCATCGCTTGTGCGGGCCACCTTGTGTTTACTATCGTTTGCCTCGTGTTGTTGTCTCTCCTCCTCCTCTCCTCTCTCTCTCTGCACGCCTTTGTGTCGGCATCGGCGTGCGTCTCGGCGACGCTGTGGCTGCGCGTGTTCCAGTGGCCCGTCGTTGTGTACTTTATCTTCTTATTTTTTTGTCCTTTCCCTTTGCGAATGAACGCCGATGACGCCCGCGAAATGCTAGCCGGCTCGCTGGGCGGGGCGAGTGCGACGGTGGTAGAGTACCCGATGGACACCATCAAGGTGCGCTTGCAGGACGATGGAAAGCGCTACGGTGGCGTCCTGCAGTGTATCCGTGCCATTGCGAAAGAGGAGGGGGTTGTGAACGGCTTCTTCCGCGGACTGCCCGCCCCGGTGATCGGCGCGGCGTGCGAGAATGCCATTTTGTTTGTCTCGTACCGCTCGGCTATCGAAGGGTTTCAGAAAGTTACCTATGGCTACTGTGGTCCGTGCAACCAGGAGCCGTACCTGGCGGTGTCGGTGGCCGGCGCCACCGGCGGCATTGTCGTTTCGCAGGTGCTCACCCCGGCGGAGCTCATCAAGTGCAAAATGCAAATCCAGAACACCCTTCCCCTTGAAGAACGCATTTACAAAAACTCTCTCGACTGCGCCGCTGCCACTTACAGGCGGCGCGGCATCCGCGGCCTCTTCCGTGGGCACATAGCAATGATGGTGCGCGAGGCCGTCGGCTGTGGTCTTTACTTTTTAGTCTTCCAGTCTGTTATCCGGCCCTTCTTGTCGGAGGGGCAGAGGTTTCACGAGGCGCCGGCGTGGGTGCACTTCCTCGGCGGTGGGTGCGCCGGTGTCGCCTTCTGGACCTCCACGTACCCTGTCGATGCCGTGAAGACGAAGCAGCAGACGATGAAAGCAGACTATCTGAAGCTGAATTTCCGTCAGGCGTGCACGCGGCTGTACAAGACGGAGGGCATGCGCGGTCTTTTCCGCGGCTACAGCGTCACGGCGGTGCGGGCCTTTCCTGGCAACGCCATTCTGATTGCCGTTTATGAGCGGGTGAACGCTCTCTGGGAGCATTCGACGAAGGTCACCCACAAGAAGATGGCGTAGTGCTGCTTGGTAACATCCTTGTCTGCGGTGACGATTGCCGGCTGCGTTTCGCTCGTAGACGAGGATACCGAAATGGGAAGGAAGAGGTTGGAAGAAATATACATGTATTTGTTTGCAGGAATGGAAGGTGGGAGAATGGGGCTGGCAACACAAACGTTGTCTCTTTCACAGTAATTCCGCTACTATCAACGCTTTCAGCTGTGTGCTGCGTACCTCGCTTGTCTAGTTTCCCCTCTGTTGCGGTCGGTCCTACACTCGCCCCAACAGAATTGCCTTCGGCGCCCTTCGCACGCTCTGCGGCAGTTAGCATTCCTTTTTTTTTGTTTACGCTCGGTGAGATGCTTCTCGTTTCCTGTCTCGCGCTCCCCGCACGCCTTGATGACGGCGGGCCGATGAGGAGGGGGTGAGGTGGTGACCAGCTCAGCGCGTGGCTTCACCCGGCCCAAGTATTCTCCACCATCTCTGCGTGGGAGGAAGCCAAGCAAGCCGCCCCGCATTTCTCCCTGCGAAGTGCGCAACCACCGGTGGTGGTGGCAGGGCCAAGCACACGCGACGTGGGGCGTGGAGGGCGATGCATGGCTGCTGATGTCGGTGCGCCGGCCCGGGGTGACGCGGCGCCGGAGCGACCTGCGACAGTGAACACGTGTGCACCATCCACATGATGGGCAGAGTGTCCGCGTGGCTGGAAGGCATCCCACCCCCGGCCCTCGCGCAGCCTGCTGGTATGCGGGTGTGGGTGGAGTTTGAGGCGTAGGCCGTGCTCTCGGATGGCTTGGTCGGCGCGTTTGGCGTGGCGCGTGTGTGCTGCTGCACCGCACCAGGTAATGTGGAGGGGGGAGGGGGGCTCTGACGGACCGTGCGGGATGGGGTGCAGTGTGGCGTTGTAGCTTGTGTCGCGCGTCCTCATGTGCGTGATGTACAAGAAACGTACTCATAAGTGTTTGTGTGCTTTGGGCATGAGGATGCTCTGCGCTAGTTGATGTGGGGATGTTGGATTGTGCGTGGGCGGTGAGCAGCCGTGCTGATAGCCGCTGTTGAGAGTTATGATTCTCTTGTAGCTCAAGTTGAAGGTTTCCTCTTGGTTGAGCGCCATCTCTGGTGATGACGCAGGCATCAGGCGCGTTGGTGCGACGCTTTCTGCGTCGCTCGCTTTCTTTTCTTTTATCCTTGCTCTTTTTGTTTTGCTTCTTCTCTCGCGTTCTCGACTCGCCCTCTCTCCTTCCTCGTGCGTGCATGCGTACCTGAACGCTTCTTACACAGTGGCTTCTCTTGCGGATAATGAAACAAACTACAGGCGCTGGAAAAAAAAAGTGGCACGCAGCGAGGCGCCTCGTCACACAGATAAGGGGCGGTGATCGTCGTGGTTGGGTGTCGTCTCTTGCTACCCCTCTCTCTCCCTCTCTCGTACAATCCGTGAAACGGATTGCAGTCACGGTAGTGTGGACCACGGAGAGGCAGGACATCTCCTCTGTGTGTGTTCCTGCGGGAGAGGGGTGGAGGTGGTCTACATGTCAGGGTGTACTCAGGCTTACTTCCCCAAGTGAGTTGAAGGAAGGCAGGGCACCAGATGCAGGGTGCGAGGCTCTGCACGTCTCTACTAATCTGTATGCATGACTTACAGCATGTCGATACGCTTCACAGTCGTTTTTGCTCCCTGCGCCTACTCTCCTCCCCCCCGTCCCCCGTCTGACGGCCCGGCACACACTCACACGCGCCCACGTTACACGCTACCGCTCAGTTTTATATCCCTGTTAGCTGCGGGGCCGCGTCCAGGGAGGTGTACACCGTATCTCCACTTGTCAGGCTGGGCTAGTTTAGGCTCCTCCCCTCCTTCCCAAAAGCCGCTCTCCTCTCGTTTTTTTTTGTGTGGTTGTTGCCCACCGCGCGTCTGCGTGTGGATCTCTGTGCAAGGGGCCCTAGAGGGTACTTAGGACACCCAAACGACGATTAACGTCGCAAAGCAGCGCGAAAGGCCATCCGCTGAACCCTCCGCACCGGTGCTCTCTCTCGCCGCGTGTGCCGGAGAGTCGCGAGAGAACCCGACGAGAGTGCGGGACTGTCACCACGCACTGAGAGACACGCGCCCTTGAACACCACAGCGTATAGTATTTTGGCTCCTCTCTGATAGTGAGTCGCCTGCATGTGTGTGCCTGTGCACGCCTGAAAAGTTGTGTCTCTGATCGCTTCGTTGCTGCCGCTTCTTCGTCTGCGGAGTTTTCGTCGCTTATCACGCAATGGGCCTCACGCAGCAGTTCGTCATCTCCAACGCAGACGTGGGTCGTGGACATGTCGTGCAGGCGCTGCACCCGTCTGCGCCGCTGATTGCGGTGACTGGCTCGAAGGGCCGTGTACTCATCCTGAACAAGCTGGGCAAGGTGGAGCATCAGTTCCCCATGCCGGGTGTCGTGGACATGGCGTGGGAGTGCGGCAGTGACACACTCGCCATCATCACTGGGAGCTCCTCTGATGTGCACCTGTACACGCATCGCACACGCCACACTGACACCATAGACACAAAGATGAGCGACCTGCGCTTCATCTGCTGGTCTCATTCCCAGCCGCAGTTCGCTATCGGCGCGAAGAGCGGTCAGTTTGTAGTGTACAACCGGAGGACGCTGCGACTTGTGCCGGTGGTGGGCACGCACACGCAGCAGCTTCTCTCCGGTGTGTGGACTCCCGCGCCGGACAGTCGTCTGTTGATTATCTCAGCAGACCGCAGTTTGTCCATCTCTGACGCAGAGGGCAGCATGCTGAAAACGATTCCGTTACCTTCTGCACCGCAGTCTCTGTGTGTTTCGGGGACGGCCAGCTCTCCGAAGCGCTTGAGCCTCGCCGCCGTGAACCTCGGCAACGCGGTACTGGTTGTCAACCTTCGGTCGTTCTCAACGTCAGTCGGCCAATTCAACACCGGGCTGGGCCTCATTACATCCCTGACTGCCGGCATCAACGGCGAGTTCGTGGTAGGGTTCAAGAGTGGTGCGGTGGGTCTGCTGGACCTGGCCGGCAGTGAGGTGCGGCTGCGTAGCTCCGTGAGCCTGGCGAAGAGCGCCGTGCACATGGTGAACTTCGGCGAAGGCAGCGGTCTCGTGGCGGCGGCCGCTGACAACCGTGTGCGGCTGCTGCGCATCAACGATGACGGTATCGCTGCCACCGGCGACGAGGCAGCGTTTGAGTCGGACAAGGGCGTACCAGACTTGCTCACGTGGTCGAGAGATGGTCAGCAGCTTCTCCTCGGCACGGACCAGGGCAATGTTACCGTGTTCACGCTGAAAGTGTTGAACGTCAGCGCCTCCTTTGGCACGCTCGTCTTCTCCTTCATCTCCACCCGCACGATTGGGGTGAAAAACTTGCAGGACAACCGCATGGTCTGCACGGTACCCGTGAACAGTGACCCGACCTTCATTTCAGCTGGCATGGCGATGCTCGGCGTGGGCGCGAACAACCAGGTATCCTACTACGAGTACTTCATCCCCAATAGCCTCCCCTACCCCATGGCGGACCCGGCCGAGAATGTGGCAGAGGCGTCGCAGCAGGCGCACTCGGGGCTCCTGCGGACGGTGGATTACCCGTCAACGGTCACCGATCTGAAAGTGAACTCGCAGCTGGCGGCAGTTGTGTACGATGGACGAGTGCAGTTGAGCCCGATCCGCGACACCCCACAGGCCGCTGCGCCGGTGTACTTCCCACAGAGCGGCGACACTCGCCTTGTGTCCATCGGCCTGTCCGAGGCGTTTTTCCTCTACGCCACGACGAACCGCGTGAGCGTCTACGCGCTGCACAACCTCCAGCAGGTTGCAACGTTTACATGCAACACGGGCCTTAAGCGCGCCTTTCCGAATCCTGCCTGCACGCGCATCGCCTACGTGGACGAGAGCAACGGCCTCTTCAACCTCAATCTCGTGACGGAGGTCGCCAACAAGGCGGAGGGCTTTGAGCCGGACCAGAAGACGGTGCTGTGGGACCAGGCGGAAGCGACGGTGTTCATCACGCACGACAGCCAGAAATGCGTGACCTTTGTGAATACGCCGCACAGCCGCCACGGCGCGACCTGTGAGTCGGTGCTGGTGAAGGACAGCACCAATGACAACCTGTACACGCCGCTGCCACCGGGCTACACCCCCATCACACTCTTTCGTGGCACGGTTGTGTGCCAGACGCCGAACGGGACGCTGGACACGGTGCCGCTGCAGACGCACACCAACATCTTTTTGAGAACCCCCAACGCCGAGGCATTCTACAATAACTTCTCGCTGAATCGGCTGCGGTGGTCGTCGAACAACATTTCCACGCCGCAGGAAGCAGAGGACTTGGCTGTGAAAGCGCTGCACATGCTGGATGTGGAGCTTGCAATCCGCGTCTATCGGCAGCTATCGCAGCCCAGCCTGGTGCTGTGTCTGGAGAAGATCCGTCACATCCACGAGAAGAACCTGCTGCTCGGCCACGTGTCGATGATCATGGGGTACATGAAGGACGCGCAGAACTTCTTTCTTCGCTCCTCGCAGCCGCTCTGCGCATTGGAGATGCGGCGCGACATGATGCAGTGGGAGCGCGCCCTCACCCTGGCAGCGCAGCTGGCGCCGGAAGAAGTGCCCGTCATCTCGCGCGAGTACGCACAGCAGCTCGAATACCGCGGCGTGTACGCGAAGGCGCTAGAGATGTTTCAGCAAGGTCACCGCCAGCTGCCGACGGGCCAAGCGAGCACGGAGCTGTCGGTGACTGTGCAAGAGGTGGAGCGGCATAACGAGCAGTGCCGGCAGGGTGCGGCCCGCTGCCAGATTCGCACCGGCAACATTGCCGACGCCATGAAGATCGCGAAGGAGTCGGCGGAGATGTCGTTTGTGAAGGAGTGCGCCAAGCTTTGCGAGGACAACCAGAAGCACGAGGAGGCGGCGCAGCTCTACGAGAAGGCCGGCGACCTTGAGCGGGCGGCAACGATCTACATTGAGCGCTGCAAGAATCTGAAGGCGGCGGCGCGTCTGCTGCCTCTCATCAAGTCGCGCAACATCATCGGCATCTACGCCCACGGCAAGGAGGCGGAGGGGGCTTTCGCAGAGGCCGAAAAGGCCTACCTGCAGGCCGAGGATTGGGACAACGCGGTGCGGCTGAGGCTAGAGAAGCTGAACGACCTTCATGGCGCCTACATTATTGTACGACAGACACGCTCCGCCAACGCGGCCGCCCTCGTTGCCAAGAAGTGCAAGTTGCAGAACGAGTATGGCATGGCGGTTGAGTTTCTCGTCCTGGCCAAGTCGTTGGACGAGGCCTTCGAGCTGGCAAAGGCGCATGACTGCATGTTCCACTTCGAGAGTGCCTTGCTGAACCAGGTGCAGCTGAAGGACGGCGTCGCCCCGCTCGCGAACCAGGCAGACTTCACAATGATCGCGGAGTACTACGACAATGAGGGCAAGGCCGGACAGGCTGGCATGTACTACCACATTAGTGGCAACTACGCCAAGGCGCTCAAGAAGTATCTCGAGTCAGGGCAGCCCGAGGATATCGAGAAGGCGGTGGAGGTAGTAGGCAAGGCGCACAGCGACAGCCTGACGAACAAGTTCATCGACTACCTCATGGGCGAGACAGACGGCGAGCCAAAGGATCCATCGTACATCTTCAAGCTCTACTTAGCCATGGGCAGCTACGAGAAGGCGGCGAAGACGTCTGTCATCATTGCGGCAAAGGAGCAGGAGATGGGCAACTACAAGAGCGCGCACAAGACCCTCGTGGAGGCCTACAGCATTCTTCAGCAGAAGAACATGCGTGTGCCGAACGACCTACGCCGCGCGCTGATGCTGCTGCACTCCTACATAATCGTCAAGGACTTGCTCAAGATCATGAAGAATGAAGACACGGCGTGCCGCATGCTGCTGCGCGTGTCACGCAACATACAGAAGTTCCCGAAGCACATCGCCACCATTGTCACCACTACCGTGCTGCAGTGCATCAAGTCGAACTTCAAGAAGTCCGCCTTCGAGTACGCCTGCTTCCTCATTCAGAACGAGAAGTACCGGACGGAGATGACGGAGAAGTCGCGCAAGAAGGTCGAGGGCATCGTGCGCCGCCATAGCAAGGACGACGCTGTCGACCCAGTTGAACCGATGCTACCCTGCCCCTACTGTGACGCGCCTGTTGCCGAGACGGAACTGGACTGTGGCGCCTGCAAGAACACGATCCCTTTCTGCATTGTGACGGGCAAGCACATCGTAAAGAACGACTACACCGCGACCCCTTGCTGCGGCTTCCCTGCCACGTATTCGGCCTTGATGACGCGGCTGAGCGAGACGCTCACGTGCCCGATTTGTGGGACAACCATTGACATTAGCAAGGTGAACCGTGAGGCCGAGCCGGAGTTGAAGGCGCTTCTCTAGAAGGGAAAATGGAATATCTGCAGAGGTGATGGTGGATTGAGGCACGGGTTGCGCGACGGGAAGCAACGTCGACCACTTCGTGAACAACAGATGTACATACAGTCGGACAGAGTGAGAAGGCCAAAAAGGGTGGTGTGAAGAGGAGCACTTCCAGATGGAAGGAACTGGTGTACCACTGTGCGCGATGCACGTCTTCTTTCGCGTGTATTCGGTGCATCTGCACCGTGTTCTGTTTATTTTTTTCCTTCGTTTCTTTTGTTACGTTTTGACGCGTTGCGCTGGCGAGCAGGAGTGTCCTCTCCTTTGTGTTTGCATTCCTTACACAGGCGCGCATATGCTCTCTCTCTCTCACTGGATGCTTATCTACCGTGGACGATTTTAGAAAAAAAAACAAAGAACATGGGTCACATCTCGTCGATGCGCATGCGTGAGCATGGCCGAAGTGTCGCATTCCATCGGTGCTTTCCCCTTATCCCCTTCGTCTTCTCTCCTTTCTCTCTCTCCTCTCTCGGTGATCTCGTTTTGAGACCGCGCAACAACGGATACTGTGCAGGAAGATGAGCAGCCTGCCGTCGCGGACATCCACGCTAGCACGAGCTCTCCCCATGCGATAAGTGCCGATCAGCTCAGCTGGCTCTCTGGGCAAATCCGATCATGATACGCACGTTGAGCCCGGTGATGTCGCCTCTGGCGCTTTTCCTCTCTGAAGCCCTCTTTGTGTGGCATTCAACGAAGATGCACTTTCGGGCACACTCTTCTTCACAGACGCAACCGGATGCGTTCTCTCCCTCTGCTGCCCTTTCTGCACCCCTTTTCACCTCTCGCCAATCCCCCCTTTACACGCCGCTGCGCTTCTCTCGTCCACCACCACTCTCCACCACACAAGAAGCCTTTCAGTGTTTTCGCCTTTCACGAGGTGCCCTCCCGCTCACAACTTCCACCGTGACAGCGCCATCTCGCCGTGGATCCCACCGGCCCCCTTGTCGTCCACTTCCCATTCGGTTGTTCGCCTCTCCGTTTTCTGCCGGTTGTCATTTGTGTTGCCTCTACTTGTTTCCTGCCGTGGCCTCACTATGTGGTTCCCACTGGAGAGCAATCCGCAGGTGATGAACCGCTACATCAGCACCTTGGGTCTCACAGAAGCGAAGGTGCAGTTTGTGGACGTGTACGGTGTGTCGGACGATCTACTTGAAATGGTGCCTTCGCCGGTGCATGCCGTGCTCCTCGTGTACCCCATGTGCGAGGCCACGGATAGACGCCTAGCGGAGCAGCAGGCTGCACAGACAGCGGAAGTTGCGGCGCTTCGCAAATCACACCCTTTCTTCTTCACACACCAGCTCGTCCCGAACGCGTGCGGAACCATCGCCATCGCGCATGCTCTTATGAACAACCGCGATAAGCTCGGTGAGATCGCCGCCGGCAGCATCCTCGACGGCCCGTGGGCGAAGGCGGCAGAAACGTCGGAAGATCCCCAGATCATCGGAAAACTTATTGCGGAAGACACGAGTCTCGCCAGCGCTCACGCCGCTGCTGCGCAGGAGGGCGCGACCGCCAACCAACACATCGACGCGGACATCGACCTTCACTTTGTCTGCTTCATCCCCGTAGGCGGACGCTGCGTTGAGCTGGATGGGCGAAAAGAGAACCCGATCTTGCACGGTACCTGCACCGACAACAGGTCTTTCCTCACCGCTGCAGCCGCCGCGATACAGGAACGCGTAGAGCTCAACCCCAGCTCCTACGAGTTTGGCATCACCGCACTCGTGAACAAGTGATAGGCCAGCCGCGCATTACCACCTTATTGACCCTCTGTATTCTCCTCAGTCTCGCGCTCCCCGCACGCCTTGATGACGGCGGGCCGATGAGGAGGGGGTGAGGTGGTGACCAGCTCAGCGCGTGGCTTCACCCGGCCCAAGTATTCTCCACCATCTCTGCGTGGGAGGAAGCCAAGCAAGCCGCCCCGCATTTCTCCCTGCGAAGTGCGCAACCACCGGTGGTGGTGGCAGGGCCAAGCACACGCGACGTGGGGCGTGGAGGGCGATGCATGGCTGCTGATGTCGGTGCGCCGGCCCGGGGTGACGCGGCGCCGGAGCGACCTGCGACAGTGAACACGTGTGCACCATCCACATGATGGGCAGAGTGTCCGCGTGGCTGGAAGGCATCCCACCCCCGGCCCTCGCGCAGCCTGCTGGTATGCGGGTGTGGGTGGAGTTTGAGGCGTAGGCCGTGCTCTCGGATGGCTTGGTCGGCGCGTTTGGCGTGGCGCGTGTGTGCTGCTGCACCGCACCAGGTAATGTGGAGGGGGGAGGGGGGCTCTGACGGACCGTGCGGGATGGGGTGCAGTGTGGCGTTGTAGCTTGTGTCGCGCGGCCTCATGCACTCGCTTGAAGAGAGGGGAAACGTTTTCGTGGTGCATGCCCTCGTCTCCCTCATGGAAGTTTGTCAGACGTGTCTTCGCGGGGGAGCGGTGCACCTGTAAAGGCAGTTTTTCGTATCTGCATGCGTGTGTGCTCTCTCTCTCTTTCCGCGTGGCTTTCAACGCGGCCGTGTCCTTGGCCACGCCGCAAGGTTTCGCGCGCTGGTTCTGCTGTTTTTGTGCGTTGTAGTCAGCGCGCTTGTAGAGGACCGCTCAGGGGTGTTTGCCCCTCTCCCCGGATGTGGATATCGGTGGAGAGTTTTCAGTGTGAATCTTGCTGTGACCCCGTCTTTGGTGCTGGATGCCTTTTCGGCTGCGCCGGCCTGATGCTCTCGTGCTGGTGGTGTCCTGTTGGGGGAAGTTGGCATGCGCTGCGGTGTTCAGAGCCGTACCGGGTGTTGCAGCGCTTTGTTGCAGGGGAAAGAGACGGCGAAAGCCGTGGCCCTCCCCGGTGCGGTTCGGCTTAGCCACCGGCATGCATGGGTGCAGAGGGGACAGCTTTCCCAATCGACCGTTTTGGTTTACGTCGGCGAGTGGTAGACCATTGGCCTGCTTAACTCGTAGCACTGCGAGTACATGTGGAGGTCTTTCTGTCTGCCTCTATGTGGGACTTATTGAAGGCACTCCGCCATGCCCTCCGTCCTCGCTTCTCACGTCTTTCTCCCTCTCTCCCTTCTCGATGTCTTTCGGGGCTTCCACGGGTGCCGTTGCCGCCTTCGCGTCTCTTTCCTTATGCTGTGCAAAGGTGAGCCTAGGAGTTCGTAATAGTCTTGACTTTCTTGCCCCTCCCCCCCCCGCGTGACGCGCACTCTTTTTCTCACTCTCTCCATGAGACGGCGTTCATGCGAGAGCACCCAGGCGCACCATCATCATTGCCTCCTTCCCGTTTTGTGCTGCTTCGCTACCTCACGCGCCGTGAACGGTAGACGCAGGAGCAGCGCCCCCCCCCTCCCTTTCACACTCACGAGACGCGAAAAGAGAGAGAGAGAGACGACCTTCTCCAACGAAACGGCTTCATCTCGTCGGATTGTACCCGCGCGACGGGTCATCACCCGTAGACGAGAGGGCCTTCTTGTCGCAGATAGAGGCACCACGTGAAGAAATAAGGAGAAGCCAAGCGCTGCTGCGGCCTTTTCCATGATGCTCTCACATGCGATGATAACGGGCCGGCACCTCTACCGCCCAAGCTGCGCGGCGCTAAGGCAATCTGTTTGCACGGTGTCACAGAGCCGCTGCTGCAGTACCCTCGGACAGATCCAGTCTGTGTTTAAAGCGCTGCGTCAGGCGAAGGGTGTCCGAGGCGGTGCTGTGCGGCTTTGTATCACTGAGGACATGCGGGTGGTAGTGGAGCATCAGCCATCGTCGGAGGGTGGTGCGCAGGCACTTGTGAACGAGGTGGCGGCGTGGCAAGGCACTGTTTCCTCTACTGTGCAGGAGGCTGTTGGCCACCTCAGTGATTCCAACGAGCTGCGCACCAGCACGTCTCCTCTGCAGTCCTCTCCGACGCCGCCCGTCTCGCGAGATGGCCTCACCATCGTCGATCTTACAAGAGTGAATTCTGACGAAACCCGCCGCGTCATGAAATTTCTGGAGCAGAGATACCCGCAGCTGCGGCTACGGGTGCGCCACACCAGCGGGCAGGACCTACAGGGAACGCAACTGCACACCGCCAGCGTTGAGCTCGTGCCACGCGGCACGGGAGTGCAGGCGGCGTCCCTCGCTGCCGAGCAGCAGCGCCTGACCGAATTGTTCAAGGGCGAGGGTGTCGGCGAAGGCTACCATGGATGCGTGCGCCGCGCTCTCCGAGACGCCTTCTCTGCTGCTGGTCTTCCGTATCCATCAAGCTCTGTGGTAAGCACAACTGCCCTGTCGGTGCTCTCTCTCTACACAAAGGTCTGGTCGTCTGAGGGTTTTTCGCTGTTCTTGGTGCCGCACGTCACCCCCGGCAACGTGGAGTGCAGCCTGCGCCATGGTGCTACAGGGAAATCACTGACGTCAACCACAGTAGCCCTCACCAGCGACGGACTGCGCGCGTTGCTGAAGTTCTGCGACGACACGACGTCGGAGTACTATCCTGACTGTCACGCTTCTATTCAGCAGCGCCTCCTCAGTGCGCCACTCCACCTTGTGTTACCACGGAGCCATTTGCGCGTGAAGCACCTTCTGCGCAAGCTTCTCTTGTACTACTACGGCATCGGCGAAGAGAAGGTTGTCTTTCGGGCAGAGATGGTGGGTGGCTCGATGCACAAGGTTCAGGTGCAGGCGTGTCTTGATTTACCGACCGTCACCGACCTGGCTGGTGACGCCCTCCGCTTCTTTGTCCTTGGCAAGGCAACGGGCCGTTCCAAAAGCTCCACGGTCGAGCTTGCCACGGTGCAGGCGCTGCAGACGGTGTTTCCTGACGTGTTTGAGCGCGAGATCGCCTACCATCCAGAGGTGCGCGCCATCCTGGAGAACAGCAAAGCCACCGCCTCTGAAGACGCCGCTCCGCACCCCGGACAGGGACTAGAGCACCAACTGCGTTGGGCACTGCAACGGCAGAAGGCGACCTTCGTACTAGAGACGCTAATGCTGAAATCCAACTCGCTTCATCCAGAGTGGGGCGTCGCGACGGGGGCCACGCCTGTGTGGCTGTCTCAGCTGTACATTGTCAGAGGCCACGCCGACGCCAAGGCGGCTGATCGGTCGGACGCCGGCGTTGCGGCCAGCCGTGAGCTATGTTGTTGCGCGTTCGACGGCCGGAAAGCGCGCAGCGAGCAAAAGGCGATGGCGGCTGCGCTGGCGCAGCGATTCCCTGATCTTTGCCATCGAAGCGTGGCGCAGGCGCGGGAGAAAATGCTCATCGACGCCGGCGGCGCTCCAGCACCGTGTGCGGGGGTGAAGGCGTTGCAGGACGCCAACGTCAAGACACTGACGGCGGCCCTCTTGTCCGATCCATTTATCAGGTTCCTGGACCCGCACAAGTCAACCCAGCCGCAGCCGCTTCCTCCGGTGCAGACGGCCGACTCCGCCTTGGAGCGCTACTGGCGTGCGACCAAAGCGCATACTTCGTTTCTCGGGAGCATTCGTGTGGTGCGTGAAGCGGACCGCGCCGTGTACGTTGCGCGGTGCACACGGGCGGCCGCTGTGCATGATTCGCCGGAGCGAGTGATTGCCGAGGCCACCGGGTCCACCGAGATTGGTGCGCTGTTTGCTCTGGTGAGAGGCATGCAGGAGCTCCCGGAGGTTGTCTGCCGAGACCCTTCTAGCACGGTCGCTAGCGAATTCTGCTTGACGGCCGAGCTGCCATCGACGCTACCAGATTCGTCACCGTTGCAGACGTGCGCAGAAGCCATCGCGCGCCTCTACGGACTGCAGTGCACCGTGTGTGTTCGCCAGGACGGCGCCACGTGTGCGGCGGAGTTGTGGGGCGCGACGCCGCCGAAGAGCACCGTGTTGCAGCCGCATTCGCGGTTCTCGACGAATCCCTTTTCAGCTGATCGGGCCTTTCATCTTGGCCGAGGGTACGCCAGCACGCCACGCCTGGCTGTGGTGCGCGCTGCGCAGCAGGTGTTCGAGATGCACATACGAGTCCACCATCGTGCTTTCGGTGATGAGGTGGTGATGAGGGGGCAGGTGAGGCTTCAGCCGGGTGCACACGGGTCCCTCACTCGTCTGCGCGACGCGGTGGTAGCAGAGATCATGTCCACGAGTGACCGCACGGTCAGTGACAACTGGCTCCTCTTCAGTTTCGAGCACGATCAGCTAAGCGACTTGTCGTTTCACGTAACATCACACGAGCGCTCTGTCATACTGGAGCATGTTGTCGGCAAGAACCTGCTCAGCTGCGCACGCGAACTGGGCATCCGCATCAGTCACGAAACGAGCGACGCCTTCCTCTCCCCAGCGCACCTGTGTGACGTAGTGGCGCCAACGGCGGAGCAGCTGCTGGGAAAGTTGTGTCTTCAAGCCTACGGTCTTCGCCTGCGGGTGGACACGTGCCAGAGAGGCCAGATGTGGCACTGCCGGCTGAGTGTGCCCATGTCAGACGAGGTCGCGTACTGCATCGCGCAGGCTTCCGGTCTTCGCAAGAGGGATACCGTGGAAGCCGCCGCGGTGGCTGCACTGCGGGAGTACTTTGTCGAGGAGTTGCCCCATATTCACAGCTACGCGACGCTTCCCGCGGTTGCTGCGCTGCAAAGTCCCGACGGCCTCTCTAGCGAGGCGGCGGCGAAGTCGGGCTGCGAGGCGTACGCATTCCGTGTGCAGGAAGGAGCTTCTGCACCCGAGCCAGAGTATCACTCCTAAAGGCGCGAGGGTGCAGATAGGGCAATGACGTCCTACATCGGCTCTGTGGACCCGTGCCGAGGTCCCTGCGGATCCGAGGCCGGAAAAGGGCGCATACCGTGCTGCTGTCAGATGAGCACATTCGGCTTCCATGTGGGTCTGTGGTTTCAGGGGTCGCTGCGGGCAGTGCTGCTGCTCGAGTGGCGGCGGCGTGTGCGTTCTTCACAGTTGTGGTTTTCTGTGTTTTTTTTTTCCGCCCCCCCTCTTTTTTCCATCCGTGTGTCTCGCTCGCCATCCCTTCGCATTTTTCAGGGCGCGTGAGGTGTGTGATCACCGAGGTGATTTCTCTCTGTTCGAGTGCGAGTGCTGCCCACATCTGATGTGCGGTGCTCGTGTTTGCTTCGCTTTGCGTACGTATGCGGGCGAAACGCAGCGGACACGGCTGGCTGGACTGGCCTGTGTGCTCACCTGGACTAACGCTGTGGTGGCGAAGGTAAACCGGGTGCGCCGGGCTACGCGTGTGTGCGTGCGCGAGCCTCCTTGAGTGGCGACACGCAATCCTCCCACCCCTCGCTTTACGCTTCCGTGTGTTGATGCGCATACGCCATCTCTGCTACAACCGTGGTTGCGGCTTTGAAGTGGGCCTGTCACCCCTCTGTCCCCCGACCCCTATCACCGCTACTTTCCTTTCATGGTGTTCCTCTCCCCTCGCCGTCTCTACGCCTCTCTCTACTCCGCTGTCATACTGCGCCGTTTCCGCTTCTACTCCTGCTTTGCTCTCTGACTGCCTGCACGTCGCTCCCATTCCTGTGCCCCTGCGCGACCTTTTCACTCCGCGATGGCATTACTGAACCTTTCCTACGAGTGTCCTCCATCAGGCCGCGTAGAACGGGCTGGCAACTCCTCTGTCCCCCTCTCTCGCTGCGTTATTTTGTTTTGTCTTCGCACCGTTTTCTCGCCTCCTCCTACCCCCACCTCCGTACACGCTGTTATCGCCATGCTGCGCGCCTCAGCAGGCAGTATTCAGTTCACTTCGGTGTACGAGTGCACTACCCCTAATGCGCCCTATGCCTACCTCATCGAGATCGACGGGGTGCGCATCCTCTTCGACTGCGGATGGAACGATGAGTTCGACACGTCCTTCCTCAGCAAGCTGAAGCCGCACCTGCCAACCGTGCATGCCGTGGTCCTGTCGAGCCCGCACATCACCGCCTGCGGCGCCCTTCCTTTTGTCCTCAGCCACATCTCACCCGGCACGTTCGTGGCGGCGGCCGGTGGCACATCAAAAGTCGGCGTGCACAGTGTCCTGCACTCCTTCCTTTACCAGTACCCGAACTCGCACACGTTCACCCTCGCGGATGGGGAGGCCTTTACGATGACGGTGGATTCCATCTACCACAGCTTCCGTTCTCTCCGCGAGCCATACGGCGGCAAGGTCACCGTGAAAAACGGCGACGTCGAGGTCAACTGCCTCGCCGTCTTTGCTGGCCGCATGCTGGGCGGCTACAGCTGGATAATCAAGTACCAAATCGATGAGCTATTCTACTGCCCCGACTTCTCGGTGAAGCCGTCGTACGCGCTGAAGCCGTTTGACGTGCCGACCACTGCGAACATCGTGCTTGCGAGCAGCTTTCCTTTTCACATGACCGGCTCGAATCGGACGACCAAATACGAGGAGCAACTGAAAAACCTCTTCAAGGAATTCCAGCACACCCTGCGTGGTGGCAGTGACGTTCTCGTGCCTGTGAACGTCGCAGGTCGTGGGCTGGAGGTATTGAACATTATTGTGCACCTCTTGGCGGAGCAGGGCGGCGACAAGTACAAGGTTGTTCTGGTGGCTGCCCAGGCACAGGAGCTGCTCGACAAGGCGGGCACCATGACGGAGGCTCTGCAAGACTACTTGATCCTCGATGATAAGCGCCTCTTTGCCAACGTCCTCACGTGTCGCAGCGCGGAGGAGGTGCTCCCGATCCAGGGCCCGAAGATCTGTGTCGCAGACGGTGCCTCCCTCGACTTTGGGCCCTCCGCAGAGCTGCTCGAGTACTTCGTGAAGGGGAACCGCGACGGCGCCGATCACCTCATCGTCTTGACGGAGCCGCCGTTGCCAGGGACGAACGCGGCCGTTGTCACCGCCGCCGCCGACGGCGAGCGTCTCCACATGCAAATCACGCGCCGCAGTCGGTTAAGTGGGGAGGAGTTAGAGGAATACTACATTGAGCTCGAGCACGAAATGGAGCAGCGACGGCGCGAGTTGGAGGCGCGGAGCGCCTTCCAGATTGTGCAAGACGACGACGAGGCTGCAACTGTCAAAGGAGAAGAGAACGACGACGACGACGACGACGACGGCGAGTGTGCGACGGCGGCGACAGGTCACCGCGGCGCAACTGAGAAAGCTGCCGCCTGCGCCGGCGCCAAGGATGCCGTCGCCGCATCCAAGGCGAAGGCGGCGACGACCCTTGGCTTGGTGCTGCCGCCCCCGCTACACTACCATTCGAAGCATCTCAGCTTTCCCGTGCTGGAGACCACGAGCACTCTGAGCGCGGCGGCGCTGAAGCGCGTCGATGTGACGTACGGACTCCCTGTCAGCGAGGAGGAGCAGGTCTTGCTGCAGAAACGCGCGCCTGCACGGCAGCACAGCGATGCGGGGCCAGAGGCGTTGCAGGTAGAAAACGATGCGCAGCGACTCGCTAACATCCCATCGAAGGTGTCGCGGGTTGCCGTGCAGGTGAACCGGCGCTGCCGCGTTGTCCTGTCCGACCTCAGCGGGTATCCCGACGCGCTCACCATGAAGAGCGTCCTCAAGACAAAATGGACGTTTGCAAAGAAGATTGTCGGACTTCGCGGCAGCGCCGAAGACGGACGGGCGTTCCTGCACTTCTGTCGCGCCGACAAGGCGATGAAGTGCGGCTCGAACGTTTTCAGCACCACCTCCTGTGGCGTGCCGCTGGAACTGGCGACGCACGTGTACTCGTATGCGGTGCAGCTGGAGTCGAGTCTGGCGCGTAGCCTGTCGCGCGGCCTCCGCCGTGTTCGCGAGACAAAGTCGAAGAGCACGTGGGAGGTTGGGTGGGTCAACGGTGAACTCTCTGGCGTGCGTGCAGAGGCCGACCTCGAGGAACAAGAGATGCAGCGCCGTCGCTCCGATCGGGCCATCTACTCCCTCGCCTCTGTGACAGCGGACAAGTCGCAGGCGTGCGCGACACAGCGGGAGCAGCGCGGGCTGCAGAGCGGCTCCTTCTTTGTCGGGGACATGGACCTGCGCCGCCTGCGCGAGACGTCACGACAGGAAAGCGGGCTGTACAGCGAGTTTCACAAGAAGGCGCCGCTTCTCGTCTTTGACGAAGGCGTGTGTGTCCGCAAAGGCGCGGACGGCACCGTCACGATCTCTTCCATTGCCACCCCAGCACTGTTTGATCTTCGCCGCACTGTTTACCGGCAGTACTCGCAGGCGCTATAGACGAGGAAGAGGTGGGGTGGGGTTGCAGAGGCAGGCGACATCTGCAAGGATGCGGTCATCTCTTCGGTCAACGGAGTTGTATTGTTGTCGTCGTGCACGTTGATGCATGTGCTTGTGTGGGAAATGTGTGTAATCTGTTTGATTTAATGGATGACCCATGTCCATTGACATCGAGTTAGGGAAGAGGGTGGGGTGATTTCGGTACTCAAGCTGCATACACGAGCTGAGATCGTGAGTCCTCTGCGCTGTCTTCGTTATCCTGTGTCTGCGCATTGGTGCGTGTGTGCAGATACTGCTAGTGGAGACGGCAGAAGTGTTTTTTTTTTTCGCCTTGGTTCTCTTTTCCTTCTTGCGTGCGCACTGCCGCTCTTCCTGCACGATGGCACAACCACAGACTGGCATTCCCCACAATGAAGGATAGAAAGCAATTCCGGCTCCCCCAACCGCACCACGCTCCCTCATCGCAGCTGTGGCAAGTACTTTTCACGCATATTGAGTTCCAGGCGCCTTCGCCACCACGCTTCTTCCCTCTTTTCGTCTCTCGGTTCTTCAGTCGCGGCGCCTGCTTCATGACTGCCGCACCTCAGAGCCGCTGCTGCGTGGCGGAGGTTGCATCATTGCCTCGATTTGCTGTGGGCGAAGTAGCGGGAAGCGAGGAAGAGAAGTAGGACAGGCCTTTGCAGTGGGGAGGCAACCAAACAGCCAGACCAGCGTACGGATGATGGCCAGCACTGCGTGCAAACGCGTTCTGCGCACTTGGATCCCTCTCGTCTTTACCACGGCTCCTCTCGGTCTCTCTGCGCGTCTGTAACGATGTCGGCCACTTCGTGTTTCGCATGCACTGTGTACTGTCGGTGCTCAGCTGCCGTGCGTTCTGGTCTCTCTGCTTGCACATGGCGGCGCCGCACGGTGGACAATCCTAACCAAACTTCGGCTCCACATCTTTTGTGTGTCTTATCGGCGGTCTGTGGGCACCGTTCGCGGCACGCAAATACTTGTGCGCACCACTGCCTTGCAGCCGAGATGTGGCATGTGCAGACGTGAAGTCGCGTAAGGTGTCTTCTTGAAGCTCCACTATCCCATTTAACGCAACGCGGCATCCTTCATAGAGTCAAAGGGAAGGCGAGGCTCCTCCTTCGACGACACCAGCTGCTCCTTTTATTCCTCCACAGGTGCCGCTGGTGGTGTATTACCGACATAGAAACAGCAGGGACGCGCTGACGCTGCAGTGTTCTCTGCTTCCCTCTCTGTCTCAACCACACGGCCTCCGGCACATGGCGGATGCAGCGGGCACACTTCTCCTGTCGCTTGAGGTGGAGGCGGCAGCTGCCCGCAACGCCGAGTTGAGTCAAACGATTGAAATGCTGCAGGACGAGGTACTGCGACTCCGGCGCGCGAACGCGTCGCTCCTCGCTTGCGATGCACGACATTGTCCGAAAGTTTCTCGGCAACCGGCGGAGAAGCCTAGCGCGACGGCAGGCGAGTGCCGCGACGAGTCGTCTGCGGCTGCAGATGCCCGAGAGGCGTTTGTCATCCTGGACGACTTGCTTTTCGAAATGGCTGATATTCGATCCCGTATTATCCCGGACGAGCGCGTGGACTTGAGGCCACGGGCCTTTGACGCAGAAACCACGGTGGCCGCCCACGCCACGCGGTGCCTCGAGGAAGCACGCAAGTTGAAAGAAGCCCTCGTCGTTAAGCAGCATAGTGTGGCGGTGCAGGTGTCAGAGCTTCGGCGCGCTCTCGGCGAGCAGGCCGAGGCCAACCAGAAGCAAACTGCGGCCGCTGCTTTGCAGTGCACCATGCTGGAGCGCAAGTATGCTGAGATGAAGCGCAGGTACGACGAGGCAGTTTCGAGGCAAGATGAGCTGCTGCTGAACCGTGTCATTCAGTCCCCCACACAACCGTCGCCGCGCAGTTGACTGTCGTGCAGCTGTGGGGCCGTGAACACAGCAGTTTTTCTCGGCCGCCGTTGGCAAGTTGCGGGGCATAAGCGAAAGGAGAGGTGGTGAATATGAAGCTCTTGCAGGTGTGGAGTGACTGTTTTCAGTTCCCGCGTGTATCGCTGCTGCGCGGGTGAGCGCCTTTGCGTGCGTGGTTGTCACGGCATAGGCCGCTAATTCACTGTTTGATGTCCAACCGCGAGCAGCACGAGGAGTCCCTGTTGATGAATGCCATTCCTTTCGCGAGTCTTTCGGGGTGGAGGGGGGGGGGTGCCGTCACAAGGTGCGAGAAGGGGCTTTGTGGATCTTGTCCCGGCAACATCGAGGACAGATTCGTGGGGGAGGGGGAGGGGCACTTCACGAGCGACTCTCGCTGCTCCTCCGGCCTGATGGGTGCCACTCCTTATGATGCAAGGTGTCTCGAGTGACATCGCCCCTCGGGACGCGTATCGTTTTCTGTGTAGCCCGTTCCCCCCCCCCCCCGGGAGACGCTGGTGGCAATAGCGGATAGGCATCATGGAGGTGTTGATGTCATCACCTCAGCCCTGCAGCATGAAGCACCCTCGCAGCTCCTTGGCTTTTCTGTGCAGCCCCTCCTTCCCTAGTCGTCGTACCCCTCCCCCTGTTTATGCCTCTCACTGTGCGTCATTTCTTTTGACCTTGTTGCTCCATATACTCCCCCCCTCCGAGTTGGTTCACCCTCCCTCGACAGGCCCACTGCCCTCCATGGACAGCACAGACGCTGCGACAACAGCGGCGTGGGCGTTTGCCGCCGCACCGGCGGAAGGCGTCCCAGCT
Organism: Leishmania infantum JPCM5; assembly: GCF_000002875.2. Classification (NCBI taxonomy): domain Eukaryota; phylum Euglenozoa; class Kinetoplastea; order Trypanosomatida; family Trypanosomatidae; genus Leishmania; species Leishmania infantum. Next base: position 40,430 of record NC_009409.2, on the reverse strand, counting down.
CTGGAGTTGCTGGTGAATGAGTACGCATGGCTGAGCGCGCTGCCTTTCGATGATCTTCTGACGCACAGTGGCTCTCATCAGGGGCGGCTGACGGGCGCACGGGAGCTGATGAGCTCCCTCCTGTCGGTGTCGATGCCGTGCCCTTCGCCTGCGCAGGTGTCGCTGTACGTGGTCCTGGCGTCACGCGTGTACGTGGCACTGTTCTTGGATACGGTGGAGCGCAAGCGCCGACTTCTACGCTCGGAGAAGCTGGATACGTTTGCTTGCGTAGACGAGGGCTGTTTTCTTGCACGCGTGCACGCGACAATGCAAGCATGGACGCGTGATCTCGTCCCTATTCTCGTGCGCTCGGTTCTGCCGTGCCTGCACCTCCGCGACGCGGAGCCTACCACAGTCAGAGCTTCGAACCCGCTTGATCGTTCACCGAGTGCGTCGGGCCTGGCATCAGACGACGACACTGAGAGCAAGCCCTCAGAGCAGCGGAGGGATCTGCTCGAGGCACTTCATGTGTACCGTGTGCGCGAGGAGCTGGTGCGTCTTGTCGTCGCGCTCCGTCGCACTACAGGCGACGAAGATGATTCAGCCGCCGCGCTGTTGCTGGCAGCGTACGCTACACTCTGCAGCACAGAAGTCTGTCCCTCCGTGGCTTTGCCCCGACCACCTCTTCGAGGGTCGACGACCGCGACCCTGCAACAGTGGCGCGCACGCGTTTTGCAAGAGATGAGTCCGACTACTCCAAGAAACGTGGCAGCTGGGCGTGGAGCCGCATCTGAGACGGAGGTGGACGGCGACCTCGGCACCAGTTTCACCCGATGTCTCGCGCGCCTCCGCGGGGTTGCGGGCGAGGTGCACTGCTACCCCTCCGGCGACTCTCTTTCGTTTGCACTAGCAGCTTTGCAGGCTTCCGGGCTCTCCGGTGGCCATGGCGGCAAATTGCACCTCGCTGACGTCGAGAGGGGCACTGAACCGCCGGACAGCACCGCAGCCAGCCTCGCCGCGGAGCACGATCGAGAAGTAGAGGCGTGCACGTTGGTGGCACTGGATGCGGTGGATGCCCATTCAGGGGAGGTGTCGGCGGGGTCTCCAGAGGAGTACTTCTCTTTGCCGCTGTGTCGGCAGGGAGCGCTGCTGCTTCTCGCTGACGTGCTTCGGCACCAGCTCACGGCGGCGGAGCATCCGTCATTCGCCTACTCGGTGTCCGCTTCGTCGCTGCTTCTCGGTGTCGCCGATGCGTACATTGTAGCTCTGCGTTGCGCGCGCAGTGCAGCCGTGCTCCTGCGGCATTTGCTTTTTTTGCACGATCTTCTGTCCGCTGTGCCCAAGTACACGCTCTGTTCTGCCGAAGAGGCGCAGCATCGCGAGCTACGGGACTGTGGGCAACGGGTGCTCGACTCGTGCCACACGAGGCGCTACGAGTCGTTCTTTGATATAGCAAGGGAGCTGCTGACGATCTCTGCTCTGTGCCCCGTCGATGAACACCGACGAATGGCGCGCACGGTGGCACTGGAGCTTCTGGAGCGACTCGAGGAGCGGACGCGGGTCCGCATGCACGGCTCACTTATGGCGCTTTGCCCCTACCCGTCCATCGCCCGCTTCTTTCTTGAAGAGCTGCTGCACGAGTGGCGCGCGGCGAAAAGCGAGAGCGATCATCTCGCCGAGCGGCAGGCATCACCGGTGCACTCGTTGATGCCTTTGGCGATTCGGGAATGCGTGCAAGCTTTCCTCACGCAGGTGTCGATGGGCACGAGCGGCTTCGTGGACCCGCTCGTTGTCGCGTTGAACTTTGTGCGCGTGGAGGTGTGTCAGCAGGCATGGATTCGCTCATTGTGCACGCCGGCTGCGATGTCAGCGGCTGGCGATCGCGATGCCTCTGTGCGCTGCGCATGGTGCCAGCTGCTGCGTGCCCTACGCGAGCAACTTCTTCCTCGATGCCACACACTCATGGCGAACGCTGCGACCGTATCCGAAGAGCATCCGACGAAATCCTTTGCCGTGGAGGTGTCTCTCACGCCGCTCGACGTGTTCTCGCTCAGCTGCGCCGTCGAGGGTCTCGAGGAGGTGCTAGCGTAGCGGCACGTGCCCGGGTGCTGTCGCATTCGTGTGTGTGTGTGGGGGGGGGGTGCGAGTCGCGCCCAAGGTTCACGCTGACTTCCCACATGGATTCGTTGGTTGAGGCGAAGAGGTGAGAGTGATGCGGAAGCGACTGATGTGTCCCGAAACGCAACCATGACGCTGCCGCATACTGCTCGCATTCCACGAAAAGAAATACGACGCAAAGGAGATGTCGTATTCTTATGCTTTGCGCGCAACCTGCATCCGCCTCCCTTTCCCTGTCGCGGTTCGGTGTGGACGCCTTTTCTGGGCAGAGGTATGATGATGATGTGCCATCAACTCCTGCATTTGGCGCCGTCGTGGTAGTAATGCTGTTACTCCAACGGCGTGGCTCGTTAGTGACTCCGTCATGGCGTTCTCCGAGAAGCTGGGACCCTCGTGTGCCAGAGTGCGCGCGTCTTTTTTCCCGTCCATGTCCGCCCCACCCCGGAGCCTTCTCATCTTGCTTGCCTGTTGATTGCCGCTTGCAAACAACGCACTTCCCCTCTTCCTCCCTCCCATGTCGCATCGCAACCAACACTTCCCTACGTTGGGGGTACACATGTTCACCCGTGCCACCGCAGGGTCCATCCACGTTCCCTCTAGGCAAAGCCTGTGGCGTAGCAACAGCGCCACCACAGTTGTCGCTGGCGCCGATCTTTGTTGTCCATTTTCTTCTTGTGCTCAACCTCTATCACGCCTCAGCTCATTTTAGAAGACGCGCCGGATCGACACGGCGTAGACAATGCTGCGATCCGAAGTGCTCGACGCCGAGGTGGCGAAGAGTGTGGAGGCCTATTCGACCGCGGTGACACCGTTTGCGGAGCGGCGAAGTGGCCTGTACTTGACCAAGTTCGAAGTTGCCCGCATTATCGGCGAGCGCGCCAAGCAGATCGCCAGCGGCGCCGCCATGTCGCTTCCCGGTACCGCTTCTGGTCTGGATTCTGTTGAGACGGCGGAGCGCTGCACCAACCCGCGTTCTCTTGCAGTAGACCCGGTCATGATGGCCAAGTACGACCTCTTGCAGCGGAAGATTCGAATGCTGGTGCGTCGCGTATGGCCAGATGGCGCCGTCGAAACGATTCCTGTGAATGAGCTCATGGTGGACGTGACTATGCTCGATCTGCAGTATTAGCCGACAGCAACCTGCTTCCATGAATGCTTTGTGTGTGCGTGCGTTGCGCAGAAGTGTTGTCTGCTGCCGTCTATTGTGGTGTGATGGCGGTTGCGTGTCTGTGTTTGGGGGGAGGGTAGCGGCGAAAGACAGAGAGGAGAATGGCCAAAGAGACGCACAGGCTGTCGTGTCATGCAGCCTGCAATCAACCTACTCCTATCTCGCTCTCTGCAGGATCCATGCGATTTGGTGCCGTCTACCCGCTCTCCTCCACCCCTGGCTCTCCGTTGGTGCTGGTGCGTAAAGTTAATTGCCGGCTAAGGCACCGTACTCTCTCCTCTCCTTGCTTGCGTTCTCTTTTTTTTTTTCGCAAATCCCGGTCCACCCCTCCACACGAAGGAAAGAGAAGGTAGACGACTTGCCTACCCTGATGAAACTTCGCGCGATGCTACGGAGTTTACTGAAGTCTCCACGTGGGCCACAGGGGTGGCTGTGCTGTCGTGCTCTCGCATGATACGCGACCGCCCACTCATGAGCGAGAGCAAAGAGCCGGAGGGGCACTCGCTGTCGTGGCGCGTGATGAGAAGAAGAGGTGCGCGAGCCGGCTACCACCACCTCCCTCGGCGTCTCTGTTCGCACACATAGTGCCGTGCGAAGGGTCTACTACCTTCATCTGCACTCCCCATTCTTCGTTTGGTGTGTTTGATTGTTCGCCCTACATGGTGATGCGGCGCGTTCGTTGATGATGACATCCTTCGTTGCTCTTGCGTGGCTCGCGTTCTTTTGCGTGCGTGTGGCCATGCGTGTGCCGCTCGATTTTCTTACCGAGCTGTGTCTTTCATTTTGTTTTGCTCCTGCTTTCTGCGTGCGTGAAGAGAGCCACCGTCAGCCGACACCGCCTATGCGGGTCGCTACGCATACCGACACACTGCGCCTGCTCTAGTGCCTTTCCTTGTGTTGCGCATAGTTACCCTCGCTTCCGTCCTTGCTTTTCGGTGACGAATGCGCCGATTTTTCGCGTCGCGTGTGTGTGTCTCGGCGGTGCTGGCACGATGGATGCACACGCGCGATGACGTGCGCAACATCGCGGTCATCGCCCACGTGGATCACGGCAAGACGACCCTTGTGGACAGCATGCTAAGTCAGTCCGGCACCGTGGCGAATGCGCACAATCGCGTGATGGACAGCAAGGATCAGGAGAGGGAGCGCGGCATCACTATCCTGGCCAAGAACACAGCCATTATCCTGGACAACGGAAAGCGCCGCATCAACATTGTGGACACACCTGGTCACCTGGACTTCTCCGGCGAGGTGGAGCGTGCGCTGCAGATGGTCGAGGGCATTATCCTCTTGGTGGATGCTAAGGAGGGCGTACGTCCTGGCACGCGGTACGTCCTGCGCAAGGCCCTCTCCCTCCACCTGCGACCCATTGTGTGTCTCAACAAGATCGACAAGGACGACCTCAGCATCGCCAAGACGGAACAGGCCGTCGAGGACTTGTTCCTGGAGGTAGCAGAAGATGAGAACCAGCTCGATATGAAGTTCTTGTACGGCTCTGGGCGCAGCGGGTACATGAACGAGGAGCCCAAGAAAGAGGGCACACTGACGCCGCTCTTCGACACCATCTTCAGCACGGTGCCTGCCCCCAAGACGGACGACGATCAAGCTCTGCAGATGCTGGTCGCGCAGGTGGACGAAGACGAGAAGAGCAACACGAAGCTTGCGATTGGCCGCATCTACAACGGCACCGTGCAGACCGGCGACATCGTCACGGTGGCGCTTGAGGACAAGCAAACGGACGCCTTGGTCAAGTCGATTCACCTCTACTGCGGTGTGCAGAAGATGCCGGTGACGAGCGCCAGCTACGGTGACATCTGCATCCTCGAGCTACAGGAGCCGATCGGGGTTAAGGTGCCGCTAAAGATTGGTGGCACGATCGGCAAGCAAGGCGCGGTGAAATTGTTCCCGTACAAGAAGCCTGACGATCCAACGTACAGCCTTGTCCTGCAAGAAAGCGAGGCTAGCTGGAAAGGCAAGGAGGCGGCGGAGTCTATGGGAAATATCACCGCCATCCAGCGCCGGCTCGACCGGGAGGCAATGGTGAACACGGCTCTGCAGGTCAAGAGTCTTAACGCCAAGCAGATCACCATGTACGGCCGCGGCCCGCTGCATCTGTCCGTCATCATCGAAGACATGCGGCGCGAAGGGTACGAGTTCGAGATCCAGGCACCGCGGGTGCTCACGCGCGTGATCGACGGCGTGGAGTGTGAGCCGTTCGAGCGGATGCTGCTGGAGTTCAAAGACAACCTGGTGTCTGCCGTCGTTTCCTTTTTGAGCTCCAAGATGGGCGAAATCGGCGAGATCGAGCCGCTCTCGAACGGGCGCGTCCTCATGGAGTGCGTGATGCCGGTGCGCCTCATGTCGAATGTGCCGCTGAAGTTCCACACCCTCACTGGGGGTGATGGTGTAATGAACCACCACTTCGACTCGTACCGGCCCATGGCCGCCATCGAAACGGAGCGGGACACGGGTGCTCTTATATCCGTAGACAGCGGTGAGGTGACGGACTGGTCGCTCTCCGGCTTTAGCACGCAGGGACGCTTCTTTGTCCTCCCTGGCGACCAGGTGCATTATGGCCAGATCGTCGGTGAGAACCAGAAGACGGCGCTGCAGAACCTGGGCGTGAACGTGTGCAAGCGCAACGAGCAGCTTGGCGGGATGCGGGCTAACGCCAACGACAAGGCAAGCAGCAAAAGGGGCGCATACAGCGCGGTACGCTACAACTTCGAGGACTGCGTCGCGTGGGTCACGGATGATGAGCTCGTGACCGTGACGCCCAAGTCGATTCGCATGCGCAAGCCGGGCTTCAACGGCAAGACTACCATGCGCTCCCTGAAGAAGAAGTGAAGGTGCACGAATGCACGCGCACATGCACTGATGCGTGCTGAGTGAGTTCTTCTCTGTACTCCTCAGTGAGCGTGCGTGCGAGTACCTCTGCCGAGTGTGAGAAAAGTGGTCGGGTAAAAGCTGGAAAAGGCGGAGAGTGGAAAGCATGGCAGGATGGCGACAGGAGGCCGAACCTTGTGCATACGGCGCCTTCTCTGCACCGTTCTTTTTAGAGTGCACACAACAAAAAACACTCGTAGCCGCGCCCTGCTGCGCAGTGCCATTGCATGGTGATTCCTGTCTGGCGCCATGCTTGTGACGCGGATTCCACATAAGCGAGCAATAACTAACCGAACAAAAAAAAATGAATGACGTTTTGTTTGTCGTGGGAGGTTTGGCGTTGCCGTGTTGCCGTTGGCGATTTGATTTGTGTGCGTGCGTGTGTGTGTTGTGCTCACAGTCTTTTCCTTATCTCGCTCACATTGCGTGCCGTGTGCGCTTTTGTTGTTCTCCGTTGTTTGTGTGCAGTGGTGCATGGGCATGGAGCACCCCTCACTCTCTCGCTACTGTTCTATTCGCACTGGCGTGGGCCGTTGTGCGCTCACACGCGCAGAGAGGCGGAGAGAGGGTCAAGCGTCCATCAATCCCTGTCTTTGAACGATGCATCTCGCTCACTTACATCGAGCCACACTTCCATGAAGATGTGCGCAGTCACGCGCTCCCTCCCCACCACCAAAACAAATGTGAGCCGTGCGAAGCCTTTCGCTTTTTTTTTGCATGTGTATATGTGCGTGGTAGTGGTGGTGGGGTGCGGGATCGCAGTGCGGCCTGCCGAGGGATAGGAAGGCAAGTACTGTGGTCTGACGAGGGCGAGTGTGCGTGTGTTTCGGCTCGCCGTCGCGAAGATGTGACTTCCACGTCGGCTGCGACGAACATGCCCTGTGCGTACGATCGTGTGCGCAGGTGTGTCGTCACCACCCATCGCGTCCTCGCAGTCCGCGCATTGCTGCACCGGTGCTGCTGATGCCCCTCTTCCCTCACGCTAGCCATACGGATTGCCGTGGCACCTCTTTGTGTTTGTCTTTTCGCTCTTCCACCCGCCCGACATCACACATGTGCGCTGGCGCCCACACATCCGCATCCGCTTTTCCGCACCTCACTTCTTGCTCTCCACAATGGTGCATCACAGCAAGAAAGCCCCACCTGCGATACACCTGGCACCCTCCCCTTACCTATTTTGCTTTTCTCACTCGTGCGACCCACCACAACTGCACACTCTTTACGTAGGCCTACGCAAACCTATTCCTCGAGGAACTCGCCCCCCCCCCCACTGTGTCTCTAAAAGCTTGCACACGTACGACTTCGGTCGCCAAGCGTTCGTAGAAGCCTTCCCGCTCCTCCCACGATCATCCGCACAATGTTCCGCACGATCCCGAACTACCTCAAGGTTGCGGTGTGCGTAAAGCGCGTCGTGGACTACACTGTCAAGGTACGCGTGAAGGACAACAAGGTGCAGACGGCCAACTCAAAAATGAGCGTGAACCCCTTCGACGAAATCGCGATTGAGGAGGCGATTCAGCTCAAGGAGAAGAAAATTGCAGATGAGGTGGTGGCCATCACGATTGGTGGCAAGAAGGCGGAGGAAGTGCTGCGCACAGCCATGGCCCTTGGGTGTGATAAGGCCGTGCACGTTGTCATCCCGGACACCGCAGTGGACTCCGTGGAACCGCTGGCGGTGGCTCAGATACTTCAAAAGCTGCACGAGGAGATCATGCCGGATATTTGGGTGCTGGGCAAACAGGCCGTTGACGGTGACTTCGGGTGTACCCCGCAGTTGCTTGCCGGGCTGTTAGATGTCCCGCAGGGCACCTTTGCTTCCAAGGTGGAGGTGAAGGATAAGAAGGTTACTGTGACGCGTGAGGTAGACGCCGGCCGGCAGGTCGTAGAGCTCTCGATGCCGTGCGTTCTGGCGGCAGATCTACGCCTCAATACACCTCGCTTCCCGAAGCTGCCAAACATCATGAAGGCGCGAAAGAAGCCGATCGACACGAAGGATGTGAAGGCACTTGGCGTGGACATCACACCTCGCCTCTCAACGGAGACTGTGACCGAACCCGCCGCCCGCAAGGCCGGCGTTAAGGTGAAGACGGTGGACGAGTTCTACGACAAGCTGCACGCGGCAAAGGTACTCTAGTTCCATGTTATGCGCGTCGCCTGTGAAGTGTGGATCGGAAAGCACCTTGTGCTACCGGATCGACCATGTGGACTGAAGAAGGAGAAGCCCTGATGAGAGTGGTGGTGCAGTGCCTCTTTCACACGCCTAGTGACGGTGATGCACACACGGAGCACGGCAAACGTTTTCTCGTCTTCGGTTTACTGATTCGAGGAGACAAGCGGGCACTTGGCAGCTGGCAGAGAGGAGGGTCACCGAGCATAGGGCTGCACAGAACGACACACAAACATTCGTCCAAACTAGCAAGGGGTGCAAGAGGAGGCACCGTTAGTCAAGACTCGGATTCAGCTCTGCGGCGTCCTCGACACACCTCGTCCACTTTGTTGCTGGAGCTCCGCTGCTCTTTTCTTCTTGCTCTCCCTCTCTTACGATGTTCCGAAAGCGCCCTTATCTCGCGATTCTGCGCATAAACACGCCTGTAGTCGTTTTTGTGAACCGCTACAGGACATGAGGGCACCTCACTGCTATCACCACATGTCTTCTCTGACTTTTCCCGACAGAGTCGCCCGAGGCGCGTGTGTAGGATAGCGCTGGCTGTAAGTCGCGGAGCGGAGGTGACCTGGAGGGTAGGGAGGAGAGGCGAGGAGTTGATATGTGCGTGATATCGGAGGGAGGCGTACGCATGAATGCATGAATAGCTGTCTCCTCTGGCTCTCTGGCCTCTCCCGCTTTCCTCGGGTTTCCGCCTCTCTTTCCGATATCCTTCTCTCGTGTGTGCGCGCGTGTTTCCGTTGTGCACTGAGAGACGTTGTCTAGCCCGTTTTCTCTCCGCCGCCCCCGCGGCTGTCGTTTCGCTCACTTTTGTTTCGCCTTCGTTACCACCCCGCCGTAGGGGTAACGAGTTGTACGTTTTTGCCTCCTTCCCCCACCATGTCCATCATGGGTTCGTACTCTTCATCTCCGCGGGGAGGTCTGGGCTGGTGCTGCGCCAGCAAGACTTGCAGCCGTGACCCCGCGTGCACCAGCTCCCTACGGATCGTGCCATCGATTCGACACGCGCACGCATCCGCCTCCTGTTGTGCTTCCCTTTAGGACGACAAGCTGTGAGCGGCTTGCACGCCGGCACATGCCCTATCCACGGGCTGCCTTCCGCCTGACACATGGTCTCCTGTGAGAGGCGCGTGCACACGGGAGAGCGTGGGGTGCCCCATGCCGTCACACCGACTCCTTGTGTCGCTCCATCTGTCGCCGGCGCATGCGGGCAAGCGATCCTGGCAACGGCCCCCGCGTGCCTCCCACACCCCACCGGCAACAAGGTTGTGCTGAAAGCAGGCTGCATGATCCGAAAGCGCGAGCACGGTGCTTGACGCGCTGTGAAGCACCGCTGGCAGGGTGTGCCCCATGCCAGCGCGGCATCCCAGAGGTCAGCAGGGCACGAGCGCCGGCCGACGAGAGGCGCGGAAAAGTGTGTGCCGATGAGCCCCACAGTGCGTGTGCGCGAAACGTGCCGGAAGCATGCCAAGAACACCGCGAATGGCCGCATGGGCACCCCCCTCCTCCCCAGGCTGCGATGTGAGGAGTCTCCACACAGACTCATGGGGCAGCCGCGGGCTGCAGCGACTAAGTGCGGAAGATGGCATGCACGCCAGGCGCAGGGTCTCCGTAGGGCGCTGGGCAGGCGCTGGCCAGCCTCCTCCCCCGACCTCATGCGGGATGCACCTGGACCACCGCCTACTACACACCGACGTCAGAGGCCACCGCCTCGGCCCTGGAGCAGGACCGTAGACGCGATGCGCTCAGGTGAAGGCCCGCAGACCACCCCATGTCCGTCTGGCGCCTCCGGCGCCGCAGGTACCCCGGACGGAGACGTGCAGAGGGAAGATAAGAGCGCGTAAAGCACGTAGCCGCCGATTCGGCGGCGGGATGGTTCGTCCTAGACGCCGAGGGTGTAGCCGTAGCGGGAGCGTGGTGGGTGGGGTGTGGCTGCGTATGCGCGTGTCTGTCTGGACTTGCTCGTGCTGGGCTGACACGATGACGAAGACAAAAAGAAAGGACGCCCTGAGGCGCTCCGCTTCCTGGCTCTCTCCCTCTCCGTGAAAGATGAGCGCATGGACACCGTTTGGCACGGCGGCATGGAGGAATGCTGATGACGTTTCTTTCTCTGTTCGAGCACGGCACCGTTCGTGCTGACCGATGTTTGTGTTTGCTTGAACGTCTTGTCTCTGTGGTTTCGTTTTTGCTGTCTCGTTGGTGCGGTGTTGCGGGTATGTCTCTGCATGAATGTTCTCTTGTACGGCTGCGCGATGCTTTCTACCGAGAAACACCAGTCTTCTTGAACACGTGAAACTTATCGCCGCTTACCCCGCTGGTGATCTTTCAGCGAACGGATGCACTGCGTTGTAGCGTCCTCTCGGCATATCGTTCACTGCCCCGCTCCCGCTCTCGGCTCTATGCCTTTTCAGCGCCAATGGCGTTGCTGTCCTTACTTCTTCGCATCTTTCTATCTTCCGTTGTCTGTCTGGTGTTGTTAACCTGCTGTGACACGCACATACAAATACCGACGCGTTTTTTCCCTTTCTCACACGCCACTCCCCCCGAGTGCGCGTGTGCGTGCCGTACAGAGGCTGACCCACTAGCGCGCTACGCGGCGTTCGGTTACTGCTCGTCGCGTGCGTATATGCGCACTCTGCTGAAGGTGGCAGGGCGTGGAATAGAAAGGCCAAACACTCTCAGAGCGGAGTCGCGGAGAGGTTCAGCCGCTACCCACTCCTTCGACCTGCTTACCCTTCCGTCAAACAAAACACCGGTTCTGTCGGAAGGGACATGCGACGCACTTCTTATGTGGCGAAGATCTCGTCAGTGCCCGTAGGGGATGTCGCCTTGGCGTCCTTGAAAGCGTATCATCCGCGGTACGCGCTGCCTCGGCAAATGACTCTGAGCTCCTCGTTCAACACTGTGACGGACAAGAACCGCTTCACCTCATTGGACCTCTTGCTGCAGAAGCTTAGCGGCTACGTCGGGCGGCGCCAGTACAAGATGGCGTCCGATTTAACACAGCATTTGGAGAAGTTCAAGGAGCTCGGAATCGACTGGCACGAGCTCAAGTTTCTTCAGCGCGACGAGCTCGTCGAGCTGCTTAGTGGTCCCATACGGCTCAACCACGCGGAGCGCGCGGTGCTGCTCATCGCATTGGATGCAAAGGTGTGCGGTGTGCTCTGCCGAGATACAACGCGACACTCCACGAAGCTGTGCATGAACGCCGGCCTGGCAGAGCACGGGTGGCGCTGTGGGCAGGACGGGCACACAAACGACGTGTACTTTGAAGGCAAGGAGCAGGCGAACCCGGCGGTGCTGCGATTGGCGCACCGCTCTGCTACTCGTGTGGCGCGCCGTGATGGCATCGACGTGGAGGTGCGTCATGAGCCGGACTTCTCCATAGTGGGTCGTAACTCGGCTCAGCTGAACCCGCGCATCTGGAATGCGCCAGAGCATAGCACATTTGTCGTGACACCGATTGGGTTCGAGTTCCGCGTCCACCCCGACGACCCGCGCGCCGTGCACCAGATCGAGGAGGCTGCCGCCGAGTGGGAGCTGCACCTCGAAGTTTTGCGGCAAGTCATCGCGGAGGTACTGGAGCTGTACGCCGTGGAGCGGGAGGAGCAGCCGCTACATCTGGTGCCAGGCGAAATGGGTGAGCCGGATGTGCCGGAGGTGTACAGTAGCGCGTTTCACGCGCGACGATCGTCCTCATCGCAAACCAAGGCAGACGGCACAATCACAGAACACCGCATGATGAGCGCGAGTGGGGCGGAGAAGCCGTGGTTTGAGACACCTCTGCCGCAGCGATTCACGCGTGGGGTGCCGGAGCTGCTTCCTTTGGCGCCAACGATCATCTTGCACAGTGCCTTTCGGAGTATCGAGCGCGACATCAGCTCTACCGATGTGAATCGCCGACTCATGCAGCCGGTCGTCGATGTTTCGTGCCTCGTGCACCCGAACGCGTGCTTCTGGTGGAATGCGGAGGAGGAGGAACGTTCGACAAGACTGATTCTCGACTACGCCAAGCGCATGCCATTCGCACTGCCGTTCAACTTGTATTTCCGCGTCGACTCTGCCAAGGTGCTTCGTGCGAAGCCGGCCGTGGCTGAGGAGAGGGACAGCTTACTACGTGCAAAGTTACCGCTCTTCGAGTTGCGCCGGTTTCGCTCCGTGGCGCGGGCAGCAGCCGCCGATTCGGTTGATCCGTGATGCGGCACCGAACGCGAGAGTGTGTGCTTCTCTGCACGCGTGCCCTCGTTATGAGGCTGTGCACATCGACTCAGGCCGAATAACGGTGGCGCGAGCCGGTGGACACGGACAGATTTGAATAAAGCCGGAGAGAGGCAGAAAAGCGATGCCGAGCGGGCCTCCCTACCGCTTGCTGACGGCAACGAACGCAGGCCATCGTCTGCGGCACTTGTTTGCCGTAGCGTTCCCGGACACGGCGCACGCGGCAGGTAGAGAGTTTCTGAGGGCTCCAGGCAGCAGTATGACGGTGGGGTTTTCTTTGACCTCTGCGCCTTGAAGGGCGAGCGACGCGTATGCCATTCGTTTGCAGCCCATGTGCACCGTTTCTTCTCCCTCTGTTTCTTAACCCCCATGCCTCCATCTGCTTTCGCACTCACGTGCTCCTTCCCCTGCCGCCGACACACATGCGCGTTCACAGCCGCAGGCACGCACGCACTAAACACGCCTCATCGGTGACGTTCTCGTCTCTCTCCCTCTCTCTCTCTCTCGACATCCCCAGGCTGCGTGAATTCGTTATTTGTTTGGCCCTCTTGCGCTCAGTCAGTGGTGTGTTTGCCTCCTCCTCGTAGCTGCGCCGATTCGAGTAACCTGCACCTCCTCGCGGACACTCTACCTACTTTGACGCGATGCCCACCTCAGCGGTAGCAAGGATGCGCGCCCGCAGCCGCCAGAGCCAGCAGCGTCTGACCGAGGACGAGAAGCTGAGGCGCCGCGAGGAGCGGGAGAACAAGAAGTCGGCCGTCCCACAGTGGCTCGTCTGGAGCATGATCGTCATCGTTGTCGGCTCGTCGCTTGTGAACATATACTTCTCTGTGGCGCAATCACCCAAAATGAAGGACTAGGCTGCTGGCGCTTTCGAGTACCTGCGTCCTCGCTGCTCCGCTTCGTCTCCTGTGTTGTCTGTGGCTGTACATGGATTTGTGCCCGTATGCTTGGTTTGCTTTCACGTTTGCGGCAATCGGCTATGGATGCGACGGACGCGCCTTTGTGGCAGTGCCGATACAGCGATGGTGAGTCCTACTGTTGCTGCGCTACACGTCCCGCCACCTGCTCTGCTGGTGCCCACTCGGCGTTGCGGGACACGTGAACGCGTGTGTCACCGAGATCGTGGCACAGCGCGTACAGCGATTGCGGATTAGTAATTCATTCTCTTCTCATTGCTCGGACACAACCGCTGAGTTTGGACGCATAGGTCGGCGAAATGAGAGCGTCTTGCTTTTCGTGCTGCTCCTTGAGACGCCAGCCGGGCGCCTCATGAGCATGCCGTTCAACGAACTTTTTTTTTCTCGCGCTCCCCGCACGCCTTGATGACGGCGGGCCGATGAGGAGGGGGTGAGGTGGTGACCAGCTCAGCGCGTGGCTTCACCCGGCCCAAGTACCCTCCACCATCTCTGCGTGGGAGGAAGCCAAGCAAGCCGCCCCGCATTTCTCCCTGCGAAGTGCGCAACCACCGGTGGTGGTGGCAGGGCCAAGCACACGCGACGTGGGGCGTGGAGGGCGATGCATGGCTGCTGATGTCGGTGCGCCGGCCCGGGGTGACGCGGCGCCGGAGCGACCTGCGACAGTGAACACGTGTGCACCATCCACATGATGGGCAGAGTGTCCGCGTGGCTGGAAGGCATCCCACCCCCGGCCCTCGCGCAGCCTGCTGGTATGCGGGTGTGGGTGGAGTTTGAGGCGTAGGCCGTGCTCTCGGATGGCTTGGTCGGCGCGTTTGGCGTGGCGCGTGTGTGCTGCTGCACCGCACCAGGTAATGTGGAGGGGGGGGGAGGGGGGCTCTGACCGGCCGTGCGGGAAATGTGGAGTAGAAGACGTGCCGTACGGGAGAATGTGGGCACCTTGAGAGCAAGAAGCAGGAGGCCGCCCCGAAATCCCCTGCGCTACACTTGGTAGTGAGCTGGGCTATTTGTTTCTCACTACCTTGTCTACGCGTGCAGCAGAACTGGAGAAAGCGACTACGCCGAGTGATGTCGAAGAGCTTTCGACGAGCAGGGCTCTGACGGAGGCAGTGCAAAAAAAAAAGAGGGGCGTATGTGGACAACGATGGGCGCGTCTGCGGTGGTTTCTCTCTAGATGGGTGTTTGCTCTGCTCTCTCTTTGTATCTTCGCGCCTCACGCGTTGCACGCTGTCGATAGTGTCGCTTCATCCCCCGTTCCACATCCGACGCTGCACGTTGGGCCGCCTACGTCCCCTTCAGCGGCATGGGGGATGTGAGCGCAGTAGCTCTGCGCGTCCCATCTGTTGCTCCAGAGACCTTTGGTGCGTTCTGGAAGCGAAAGCAAAGAAACATGAGGAAACGGTAGAGTGTAGCATACGCCTTGATGTGCATGCCAGCCAACGGATCTACGCGTTTTGAAGCCGCGACTTCCTCTCTTCAAACCACAATTCAGGGTTGAGGGTTCACCGTTGTGCACCGCACTGACGGCGCATGAGGGGTGCATGTTTAACAGACGTCTCGAGTGGACATACCTCTACGTCACCCTCGCCCGCGATAATGGCCTGCTCTGTTGTTCCTCCGTGAGTCGCCTATTTTCTCTCGTGCGCACGCCGCTGCGTCCGTGTCACCAATGTACTCGGTCTCCCTCCTCCTCTGCCTTTACCACGACCACGCTGTGCTCTCCTCTCTACTTTTCTGTGTCTCTTGCTCGTTCCGTCTGCTCTTTTTCATTCACACAGGCCGAATCATGTTTAGTCAGTGCTGCGCATTATATCGCAACTTCTTTGCTCGCACCTTTCAGGGCGGCATGGGGGCGAACGTGAAGCGGCCTTACCGTATTGACATTCGCATGGAGCACGACAAGAAGCGCCGCATTCGGCGTCGCAACATTGGGGCTCGGCGGATGATGAAGTCCTAGTAGAGGACGATGAAGCATTGCTGCGAAGGATGTTGTGGCGTCTGCTTGCACATATGTTTTTTTTCTTTGTGTGTGTGTGTGTGTATGCGCGTGTGTTCGTGGGTGCAGTGCCGAAGATTGCTCGCTGCTCCGGCGGAATGCCGGACGTGTTTGCTCGTTCGTGTGTTGACGTGTGTAGCAATACAGCGGAGTAAAAGCGGAAAAAGTGAGGACACTCCTAAGTTGAAGGTTACGGCCTGTGAGCCGCGGTGTTGCACTGTGCTGTAGCTGACGTGTGTATAAAGGAGCTCTTCTCATCGTCGATGCAGTGCGAGTTGTCACGGTGGCTCCTGTGTGTAACAGACCATTCCACGCTTACACGAACTCCGCTAGTCATGCGCGCCAACGGACCAAGGATGTGATCGTTTGGGAGCGCCGAGCTCATCCGATCTCTCGCTTTTTCTGCCGAGCTTCTGGTTCCTTGGGTGCTGATTCTGGTTGTACGATGGCTCGGCTTTCCCCGGCCTGCTGACGCAGTCGATGCGCAACAACGAGCTGTGTAGATGACCTCTCTTCACACTTCTTCCGCTGGGACGAGCTACTTCGCACCTGTGCGCGGAGGAGTGAGCTTCGACTAGTGGCTACCCTCCATTCCTCGAAAGGTGTGTCGACTCATATCCCATCTTCAGTCTCTCGTCCACCCCCACCCCCACCCCTCTGCATTGTGCCGCTGGCTGTTCAGTCTCTGTGTCGGAGTCACCCTCTCTCCCATGTTTGCCTTTTAGAGTGGAACAGAGGAACCCACTTGTACTTCATCCCCACACCAGCAGCTGCATGCACCTCGGGTCCCGCATCTTCCAGCGGCTCTAGAGGTGGTGCTCAAACTTGGGAAAGAACGATGCAGTCGTCTCTCTACGGGAACTCGAAGGCGGCCAAGGCGTCGACGAATCCGACCAACCGTTACGAGCATATGGAGGAAGAGATCCACCGCGAGAATGAGGCGATGCTACGCGCACTCGGCAGCAGCGTGGCGCACATGAAAACAATGGCCGGTCACCTCAACCGTGAGGCGGAGGAACAAAACGAACTCCTCAGGTCGCTTGACAAGGTCTTTCAGACGGCTCGCTGTGGCGTGAACTCGGCGGTGAGCTCCGTTAAGAGTGTGATGGGCCGCTACGGGTGGAAGCACACCGCCGCCTTCGGCTGTATTGGCTTCTTGCTTCTCTACTTCATCTATGCGGTCTTCCTAAAGCAGGCGTGAAGGGCGGTGGCCGTCCTGTGCAAGTGAGCGATGCAGCCCTGTTCAAGCGGCCTCCCAGCATATATCTGCTGAGGAGGTGCATCGGTGAAAGACCCTCCTCCCGCTCGACCGTAGCAGCCCACTGGCGCGCTTCCCACTGCCCTCGTGCCCGAAGAGGAGAGGGAAGCTATTTCCTCCAATCGTCGCACTGGGCTCTGTGGGATCGGCTCTCCGTCTGCTTTGTATTTTGCACCGCCCCTCCAATGTTTGCTTCGCGCGCTCATCGCTTCCATTCATGGCCCTCTCACTCTCTCGGTGCGTTGCTAATCAAAAACACGCGCACAAATGTCTTCACCTACGCTGAGGGCTAGTACCCTCCTGCAGTGCTGGGCGTGAAGAGGGCTGGTGTTGTAAGAGTTACTTGCTTTTGCATGGTATCCGCGGCAGCCATGAGAGGGTGATCGCGGATAGGATCGGACTCCGCCGTGTTGCACTATACCTCTGTCCAGGCGTCTTCTGCTCTGTGTTTGACCGAAAGCAGCAGCGAAGTGTCACCCCCTCCCCCGCTTCGCCTTCTGCTCCTCCTCTCTCATTCATGCATCCGCCGACATATGCATCTGTTCACCTTTTTCTTTCCTACTGTGCCATCTTTACCGTGACAACACCTCCTTCTCTTCCACTGCGGTTGTCTCTGCGCACACGTAGGTGACCACCTCCGCCTCTTCCTGTGCCTCCATGCGGAACACGCGTTGGTTGCGACCTCTCTCTTTGCGCTCTCGCCTTTCCTTATTCTCTGTGTGTGCGCTTACATTTGTGGCCGGTGCGATTTTCTTGAACGGCACAGCGCTGAGGCCCTCTCCATAGCATCATCGGATCAAGGTTCTCTTGCTTTCCACTAGCAAGAGCTTCTTCGTTCTCGGTGCACGGCAGAGAATTTCACTGCAGAGGCTGACTGGCAAATAAACCCAGCGAAGGATGTTTCGCAGACTAAGCGCTATTCCGGTGAGGTGGACGGCCGGGGCGATTTCTGGTGTCGGTACGTCGGCCATGGCTAGTGGGCCAAGAGCATACGCTGCGAAGGGCGAGGAGCAGATGGACGACGCCGAGTTTGAGTTCTTCGAAGACGACCTCTGGTTTCTCGACGAGCTCTGCGACGAAAACGTTGGCGACCTCTTCTCTTACATTCCCTCTTCTGACGCAACGCTGCTTGGACACGATGAGCCACCTTCCAAGTAGAAAAAAAAAGATCGCGACTGCGGAGCTTGCGTCAGCGGTGTGGCGTACTCCCGTGTCACTTTTAGCAGCTCTTGTGAGTGACCCCACCCACACCCCCGCGGTCAGATGGAGGTCATCTTTCGTGATTTGTAATTGCCCCTCCTTCTCTTATTCCCTCCCACGTCTCTCCCTCGCGCTGCTCCGCGTTTGAAACTCGTTGGATTGTGTGTGTGTGTGTTTCATATTTACAGAGATTTACCGGACAAAAGACGTCCGTCCCTGTGGCGCGGCGTTGACGACCCTCGCAGGGATCTTCCCTTTTTCCTTTAAGGCAAGACGAAAAACGAGAACGGACATCGTTGCGATGTGTGATATGTGCGTGTGTGCTCTTCTAAGACACGTTGCGCAACCGCGCAACTCGTCTTGATGTTAAAGACTGTGTTCTTGAGTGTTGATGGTGGCCGTACCTTATTTTTTTCTCCGTGTTGTTGTTCCTTTCACGCGACTTGCACAAGTGTAAAAGAGCGCAATCTCCAGCAGCAAGAAGACGGCCCTTAAGAAACACGAAGGGAATCCTACATGAGGACTAAGCAACCCTTTCAAGCATTGCTATGCGTGCCAGTCCTTTCCGCTTGCATGTGTGCAATCAGACGAGATGCGTGAAGCGCTGCCTCGGCCCTCACGATCTCATCGTTGCAGGTACATTGGCGGCATCTACCGCTGTGCTCCCTCCGACACCGCACGTGAAGGCATGCCTGCATGAGCTTCATCCTTGAACGCTATCCTGTCCACTACACTTTCTCTCTTTCCCTGTCTCTCTCCGCCCCTCCCCTCCCCCGTTATCCATCCCTTTTCACCTTTGTTTCGGTTCTCTGGTGTATTATGGTCATCTCTGTCTTCCGTGTGTGTGTGCAGTCACTCAACGTCCCGCCACCACCGCCCTTCCCCCTTCTGTTTCCTCTCGTCGCTTCTGAATTCATCTCCGCTTTATTTTGTACCACGTCGCTCCTCCACGCGTTTTTCGCACCAGAACTCACAAGAGCCGCGTCAACGTGGGCGACGTTACTTGTAACCCAGGTGTTTCGTCGACGGCTGGCATAGACTTGGAGATCAACGGCGTCATCATTTTGGGATTCCGCACACTGACACAGCAGCGATGGTGGTCCCAGTGCAACGCACCTCCGTCTACGTCGGCGACTTGCCGATCGACCTGCCTCGCCCAGAGGAGGCGATTAACAACCTCTTTAGTACTGTTGCACCCGTGGTCTCCGTAAAGGTGTGCCGCGACATGGCAACGCAGCGCTCCTTAGGCTATGGCTACGTCAACTTCCAGACCACTGCCGATGCAGAAAAGGTGATTGACGCGCTCAACTACACAGGCATCGCACCAGGGCTCCAAATCCGCGTCATGTTCTCCATCCGCGACCCGCTCCAGCGCAAGAGCGGCATGAACAATGTGTTTGTCAAGAAGCTGGATACTGCTATTAATGCCAAGGAGCTGCAGGCTGCCTTTACCAAGTGCGGCCGCGTGCTGTCGTGCAAGGTGGCGCTCGACTCGGCAGGCAACTCGAAGGGCTACGGCTTTGTGCAGTTCGAGACAGCCGAAGGCGCCAAGGCGGCGCTCGACATGAACGGTAGTAAGTTGGGGGATAGCGAGGTGGTGGTGGCACCCTTTGTCCGTCGCGTCGACCGCGAGGTGATGGCCGCCAAATCCTTCCGGAACATCTACATCAAGAACATCGCGGCCGCCGCCACGGAGGCGGACGTGAAGGCGGCCGCGGAAAAATTTGGCAAGGTAAATTCCTTGTTTCTCTCCGAGCACGCGCCGTTCCCTACCAAATTCGCCCTGGTCGCGTTCGAGGAGCACGAGGCCGCCGTCCAGGCCATCGCGGCGCTGAACGAGTCGGAAGAGAGCGGCCTGACAGAGAAGGCGGCGAAACTCGTTGTGTGCCGCGCGCTTTCCAAGAGCGAGCGTGACCGTGAGAAGAAGAAGGCCGCGTCCCTCTACCAGAACCACGGCCGCAACCTCTACGTAAAACACCTGCCTGACGACATCACCGACGACAAGCTGCGCGAGATCTTCGAGCCGTTTGGCAAGATCACATCGTGTGCCATCATGAAGGAGCCGAATGGCACCTTCAAGGGGTTCGCCTTTGTCTGCTTCGAGGACAGGCAGCACGCCTCCGCTGCGTTGCGGAGCCTGAATGGGCAGCCTCTAGAGCACTCAAAGAAGCCTCTTTATGTGAGCCACGCGGAGCAGAAAGACATGCGCATCCGCCTGCTTCAGCAGCGTCGTGCGGCCATGCGCCACCAGTCCCGTATGGTGCCCCCGATGAACACGTTCCCGCAGCAGTGGCCGCGGCACCCGTTCCCGCACATGGTGCCGCCCATGATGCCGCCACCGCCGCCACCGAACATGGGGATGCCACAGTTCATGTCTGGCCCAATGATACGTCGCCCCGCCATGGAGCCACACCTCATGCAAGGCGAACCGATGCGTCCGCCGAACCGCTACACACAGCCACGCGAGCAGTATCCACCGCAGCAGCGCCAGGACGGCGTCGACATGAACTACCTCAGCACCCTTTCCCCAGAGCAGCAAAAGAACTATCTTGGCGAGCTTCTCTACAGCCGCATCCTGCCGTTGGAGTCGTCCAATGCCGCGAAGATTACGGGTATGCTGCTTGAGATGAGCCGCGAGGAGATTTTCGAGATCCTGGCGGACCACTTCGCCCTTCTCTCCAAGATTCAGGAGGCAAACGCGGTGCTTCAGCAGCACACTGGCAACTAGTGCGGGGACATGGTAGTGTCCCAGTCCTCAGGCACAATCGGGCTGGCCTTCCTATCTTCTTCCCCTCCCCTTCTCACGCCTCCCCCATGTGCTGACGGAGTAGGCTGCTGCCGCACCTCGAGTAGGTCGCGACAGCACCACCACCTCTCTATCGACTCGACTGCGATGGGGGAGCTGTGATATGCGGTGGTTCGCACGTGACGGAGGTGTGACGCTGTGCCACTGTGTTGCTGTTGTAGTGGCTGGATTTTCTTTTTGCTGTTTGAAGGGGGTGGGAGCGGTGTGATGTTGTCGGATAGCATGAAGCACTGGCGTGGCTAGGAGGGGAGTGGGGCACTGGAGCCCACGGTGACGTAACTAAGCGATGAAAGAAAACCGTTTCCTGAGGAAAGTAAAACACCAAATGATCCATAGCCCAGGTGCACGCCAGAAGAGGCCACCGGTGCTCTCGTCGCTGACGGAATCGGCGGGAGAGTGGAGTGGGGCCTTGGAAGACGAGCGTTTGGTGCAGCCGTCAGCAGGCAGTGACACTTCTGACAAACACAGGCCATGTCAGCGCTGCTGTGGATCGCCTCTCTTTTCGCGAAGTAGTGCCCCCCTCTATTTCACTCTGAGTGTGTTCGAACGGGGATGGCCTCCTCTGCCTTTTAGAGCAGCGGAGTGGCACCCTTGAGATGAAGACACGTGTTGTTGTCCCCTTTTTAGTTGACATTTCTTCCTGTTCTTTCGAAACGCGGACATAGGCGGACGCGTGCACACAACGACCGCACAGTCTGCAGCGCCGGCAGTTGGCGCACGGCTCCTACTCAATAGCTCTCATCGTTTCCACCGGCCATTTTCCTTTTAAGACCCTGATGCGTTCCGGCTTTTCGTGCCTCACGTGCGGCAGGGGGGTGGGTGGGTGGGCGGTGACTAGTACGCAGAACAGAACTGTGAAGTTTCAGAACGAGAGTGGCGCCGGACCCCCCCGTCTCCGATACAACAATACGAGCACACAGGATCACGTCCCTAGCTGAATCACTCCACCGGTGGCTTTCTCAGCTGCCCCGGTTCACAAGACACCACTCGAAGAAGGTGCAAGGCAGCCTTCCTCACGAGTCGCGCTTGGCAGCAGCACAAGCACAATTCGTGCAGCCCTCCACCCTGCGCTCTCCATGGGCCAAGGGAGAGTGATTGGAATGGGAAGATGGCCGCACGGCGGGGTGAGTGTGCGTGTTGGGGGACTAGCCTGTTGCCTCACCTCTGACACACGGTCTCCTCGGCACTCACGCGATCGCCGACTCCTCTGTGCCCCTTCCTCCTCCAACGCCTTCAACGCTTCTGCCTCCCTCTTTTTCTCTGTCTCTCTTCCTGTGACGTGTGCGCCTCCCATTCGCTGGGTAGTGGCGTTCGCGCTTGGTGCGGCGGTGCACGTGGTTTGCGGCCTTCCTCGACTGATCTTCCGCGGACAGCCGCGTACCTCTTCCCTTGAAACAGGAAAGGAGCACACGCGAATCGGCACGGAGTGGTGGCTGCGACGGTGCTATCGTCTCACGCTTTTCGATCGCGTTTCCTCGTGATTGCGTCGCCGACGTGCGTCTATCTCTGTTTCCCTGTATTTGTACGACACTCTGCTGCGTGCACTTTCCTTACGTGGTAGTGTCGATAGCACGTGGGAGGCAGGGCGTCATGGACATGCGGCGAGGTATCGCAGTTGTTCTTCAGAGGCACAGAGTGAGCGGGGGCTTTTCGCGAGCCGCTGAGATGCAAGCCTTTGCTAGAGAGAGAGGCAGGCAACAGAAAGCGGAGACGGATTGGGTGCCAACGCTCCTCCTCGCGGGTCAAACACCTCCACCCATCGCACGCCCAGCTGAGACAGCGACATTCTTTCTCGCCTCCTTCGATCCCTTCGTCTTCAGCTACTGCGTGTTCGATTTCCCGGCCATTCTGCACCGTGCCGGGGAGCTGGGCGAGCATGAGCTGCTGGATTGCCCCGAATCCATGCTGATGTCGCCGAGGAGTTTGCTTCTGCAGCCGACAGCACGCTTGCGATTTGGCTCTGAGAGACAGCAGCGCTTGGCTGTCGTGCTGCAGAGCCTCCTTCATGGGCACGATGAGTCGGAGCGGTCCCCGGTGCCGTGTGCTCGTGCGCTTGGCGTGCAGTGTCCTCTGCTTGTCCCCTTTCTACGGGGTGTGTGCCTCTGCGTGGAGACACAGCACCCGTTTGCCCCACAAGCGGCCTACGTCTTTGAGGAACTGCTTACCAGCGGCTTTGTCTCCTCGACGCTCTACCTCGACGGCGCCTACGTTGATCGGAACAGAACTCTAGCACAGCTCGTGCAGCTCGCCGCCAGGGAGTTTGGAAGTGAGAGCGCCCTCTTTACTGGATTGCTCCTGGACGAAGAACACGCCTCCCCACCAGAGGCTATGGCTGTCGGTCGCCTCGTGGCCCAGACACTTGCGGCAGCCGATCGGCGGCGTCTCGACTGGGCACTCAAGGCTCGCGGAGCGGTGCGGCAGAGGCTGGAGCCACAGCATGGGTGGACGCTTGGTCCTTCCCCTTCTCTCCTTTCCACGGCACACCAATAGCATCTGAAAACCGGTCAACTCGAAACAGAGTGGCGCCGGTGTGCCCAACACGGAGATGCCCGCATGAGCGTGCTTGCAAGTTGTGTTCCCTTTGGACCGGCCGCCGTCCCGTTTCCTTCTCTCGCACCATCTGCTTTGTAACTGCTACATGTCGTTCCGCGCACGCGGGCTCGGGCGTGTGTGCATGCGTGTGTGTTTCCTTGTCCGCTTTCTTCCTTTCCATCACTGGCCAGCTCAAGGAGTTGAGCTGCCATTATACGTACGCCATGGTGCCTGGAAACGCCAAAGGGCAACTCATAGGACAATGCCGCGCCTCCACTGCAGAGGAACGGGTGCGGAAGCGCCTGTTCTCTTCAGTGGCGCAATGCTGCGACGGGCGTGTACTTGTGGAGCAGAAGCTGCGCACGTATGGCGAACATGTACGTGTGTTTTACCCATCATGGCTGTGCGCCTGCACCTTTGAAGACCCGGCAGTGAAGTCTGGAAGGATAGACGGTTCTTGGTCCAAAGTGTGTGCGACCGCACTGCGCGACCATTCCTCGATGGATGCACCCTCCTCTCGTTTTTGTTTTCTTGCCGCATCACTCTCTCTGCCACTCCGTTCTCGTCTACGTGCACATCAATGCGCTGCGCACAAGTTTCCCGCTTTAAAGTAACGGAGCGTTGCCCGTCGATTTTTTTTTTTCGGAGGTGTGTCGGGGCGTCTCTCATCGACTGTCCCGTTTACGGTACCGAAAAAAACAGCGGCTTATTCACAGCATGGAGCTGCAGGCAGCAAGAAAGCTGCAGCTTATCGCGAAGGCGTTCGCGTCAAGCTCCATACGGTTCAACGTCACGGTTGCCCCGCATCCCACCAAGGTCGATACGTTCAACGTACTGTTCTCCATGCCCACAGCAGAGGCACCGGAGTCCCCCACGTTTGTCACACTCACCATTACCGAATGTGCTCGTGTCGAGGGCGGGCGCAGTTTCACTGGCTTCCTCGAGTACCAGAAATGGCCTCTAACGCTCGTAATCGAGGACAGTGGTTGTCTGAAGGACTTTCCTGAACGGTGCATTGACGTTGCATGGGAGCACAAACAGTGTGTGAGTCGTACTCCCCTGTGGCTACCGTGAGCTGTCTTACCTCACTTGATCTCGTTGCAGAAGAGGAGCGCGACGACCGCCACGCGTTCATGCGGTCACTAGCCCCGCCATCGAGTGCAGAAGTGCACTCCCTACCATGTACATAGTGTAGTGGCCGCGTGCCGCACGGCGCATTGTCTGGCTGGCGGCGGGCTTTCTGCTTTGCTTCGCTCTTTCGGCAGAGGGGTTTGTTGGTGCGCTTGTACAACAACAACAAAAAAAACAATACATTTCAAGACGAAGGTTTGCTGCTCGTGTAAACACCGACAGAGAGCGAGAGAACCAATAGCGATGGCCGACACGCGGAAGGCTGTCGCTTCTTGTGGTGGGACTCGGCCATGCACGCGCTACCATCAGAACTCAAGAGGACAGCCTCAGCCCCTCTTCGCCAAAAGTCTGTTTCGCCTCCGTTTGCCCCCCTCCCCCCTCCTCATCCCGCCCCTCGCTGCCTGCCCGCTTCTCCACTTTCTCTCCCGTGCTTTCTGTCCCTCTTTGTTTTTTTTTTTTGTTTACTGACGGGCACGCGGACTTGCGCGCACCACAACCGCCTGTGCTGAGTTTACGCGCCACACGTATTCGTCCGCTTAGCCCTCCCACTTTCAGGCTGCATTGCTTCTGTCCTCCTCCGGTTGCGTCGTTCACTCCTTTCCCGCGCGTTTTTTTTCTTTGCGTGTACCGCTCTCCCACATTCCCACACTAGGGAAAGGCTGCGAGAAACAGAACAATTCCCCACAGGTCGAAACCGAAAGAAAAGTGATGTCTGCTGTGGAAATCAACGAGGCAGCGACTGCGCCGTTAAATGACAATGACCAGTTCTTCAAGGATCTCACCTGGACGCAGCGAATTCAAGGCTTCTGCGTCCTCATGTCGCTAGCGCTCTTTTCGACGCTGATGAGCTGGTTTGCTCTCGGTATGGGGTCCTACTGGAAGTACAGCATGCTATCCTCCCTTGGTAGCTTTCTCTCTATGCTGAGCACCGTCATCCTCATGGGTCCCTCAGCGCAGCTTGCGTACATGTTCGACGAGTACCGCTTCAATGCCACGGTGCTCTACATCGGCTCTATGTTTTTCGCTTTCTTTGTAGCTGTCATCTTCAAGTCAGTCTTGCTGTGCTTCCTGTGCGGTGTCCTGCAGTACTCCGCCTTGGTGTGGTATTCCCTGTCGTACGTCCCCTACGGCCGCGAGACACTTGTGAACATCGTTCTGCGCCGTTAAGGCGACGGGTGTCACGCTAGGGTCGGGGGGTGGGGACGGAACGAGATCGTACCTCTTGGTCTAGCGCACATCACCGTCGGTGTTTCCTCTAGATTCAGGAAAAAAAATTCACTTGCTTTGTGCTTCTTGGTGCGTCCCGACATCGGAGCAGTTGTGTCACGTACAGAACACGCAAACATAGCCGCGGTGCGACTCCGCACTTCCTGACT
This sequence comes from Leishmania infantum JPCM5, assembly GCF_000002875.2. NCBI lineage: Eukaryota > Euglenozoa > Kinetoplastea > Trypanosomatida > Trypanosomatidae > Leishmania > Leishmania infantum. The sequence goes on along the minus strand of NC_009409.2, from coordinate 14,681 downwards.
CCCTGTGCTCTAACCCTTCGCGAGACTGCTGCCCGGCTGTACTCTTTGGCGCCGCTGATTTTTTCGGGTGCTGTCAAGGCCGCCAGCCTCTTGGCGGCGCGCAGATTCTCTTGCGTGCGTGGCTTGCCACCGTTTGATCTGACGCTGTGCCGAGGTGCGCACGTATGTTTTCGCGTGATGCGCAGTATTTGATTTGACGTGTCTATGCAGCAACCGCCGGCTCGCCTTCATCAGGCCCCCTCCTGTCTCTCCCCCCCCGGCAACAACCTACTGTGCTCTTCTCCACACGTCTCCTCTTTTTTTTTTTCTGGCCACTGCGCCTTGAAAGCAGCAACGAAAAAAATAGAAATCACTCTCTCTGGTGGTCACTGGGGTGACTGATCCCTCGACCCCCTCGCTACTCATGGAGCTTGCGTCCAACTTTTCTCTCTTGCACGCCAAGCTGTCAAAGCTCGGATTTCGCGACTGGGACTCGGTGAGCGAGGGCGATGTCATGACTGGCAATCCCCACACCTACTCGCTCTTTCTGCAGTTTCTTTACCACCGCTTTCCCGCCGCCACGGCGGCACTGATTCGCAAACACGACTGGTTCATCCTCGAACACAGCGACGAAAATGTTGGTGCCGCAACGGTGCGATTGCTGGCTGCGGAGACCGGTGAGGTGCATGGCATTTCGGGTGCTCAATTTGGTCGTTGCAAATATGCCTCAGCAAAGGTGGCGATGTGCCATTCGCTTTTGCGTCTTCTACGCTCCCTCACGCCGCAGCCCTCGACCGAGAGACACCCTGCACGCGTTCCTATAGCATCTCGGTCCCCGATGTCTGCCTGCAAGCCGGCCGCCGCTTTACCTGCACAGCCCTTCGCGGCGGCACTGGTAGACAAACGCAGGCGTGCACTCAACTCCCTGCAGCGCTCCTGAGTGCAGCTGCCCACTTTTAGTCTGCAAAACTTCGGTGCCGTTCAGTGAGTGCACCTGCTCGGCTCTCGCTTTTTTTATGTGTGTGCTTCTCTCTGGGCGTCTCTTCCTGTTGATTCCTTCTTGTTTTAGGTGCCCCCTCTCTCTGCTCTGGACTGCATAGATGTTTAGATGCTCTCGCACTGTTTGGGTGTTTGTGAACGTAAGGGGCAAGCTCGAGCCTAGCGCTTTCACAACCTGCGGTGCAGGTGTTTGTCCGTCTGGCCACCACACCCCGTCCGCTCCTCTACATTCGTTCCTCATCACCCCATGAGGGGCTTGCGGCCACTTCCTGTGAACAGGCAGTTTGAGGCGTTGGCTTTTTCCGGCTCCGAGTGGTGGCGCCAGTGCTCTTGGAAGTCTCCGCAGCCCCCCTCTTTCTCGGTTTTGTCAGCTCTGCTTTGCAAATGGCAAGGCAGGGTGGTGGTGGGGGGAGGGATGGAGGAAAGAAACCTCTGCAGCGGCGTCGACGTCCCCGCTCATCTCCCCCCCTCTCCGTCTCTGCATCACCGACACTTTTTCTTCTGCCGTTCCACCGCTTCCCTCCCTTTCATCCCTCTGCTGAGCTTCCCACGCTTCGAGGCCAGCGTTGACGCACGCCTTCTTCATCTCAAGCTGACCTAAAAGGTTCAGCATTGCCCTGTGAATACGGAAAAGGAAAGGACATGGAGGTCTCCGCGTCTTCGCAAGCGGCAGGAAGACAGGGCCTGGCCCGCGTCGAGGCGGTAGTGGCGGCTGCGACGCTGCCGTTGCTGATGACGCCGCAACGCAGCAGCGCCGAGCAGCGAGAGGCCTTTCTGAACCAGGTATACACCGATTATGCCGAGTTGCAGAGGCAGCGTGAGGAAATCGACAGTCGCAAGCGGCAGATGGACTTCACCATGTATGAAAGCAACCGGCAGGACATATATGATGTGCTCTTCGCCAACGTCGATGCAGCTGACGGTGCGCTCGGCGACTGGGATACCTGGGAGAGGGTAGAGGCGGTCGTGAAACGCTACGCGTACGGCAAACCGCGACACACGGCACAGGAAAAGAAGGAAATGGGCGCAATGCAGAGCCGCCTTGGCAATCTCTGTCAGGTACTGCAGGAGAAAACAACCACAATACAGTGCCTTACCTTCGACTTGGACGCTGTGCAGAAGGAGCTCGCTGGTGTGCTGAAGCTGCTGCGCCTCAAGGACAGCGAGATTCGAAAGCTGAACAGCCAGAACAGTACATCGAAACTGCAGCTGCGCTACCTCGAACGAGAGTGCGCCGAACTCCGCGGCTTCCGCAGCGAGAACGAGCCGTCGGTGCTGAAAAAAGACTTCGGTTTCCTCATTGAGGCGAACAAGGCGTTGGAGCAGGAGAACTCTCAGCTGCGACGGCGGCTAAATGCCCAGGAAAGCGCTGCGGGCGCTGCTTTCACGCAGAAAGCGTTCCACGAAGAGGAGGCAGCTACTCCCTGTGAGTCTCCCCACGAACGGGACGAAACACAGCCATCCGGTGTGCCGGAGGAGAGCCTTGACCAGTGCATTGAAGACGACTCCTACCGGCGCAAACTGCTGCGAGAAAACATCCCTCTTTCAGGGGCTATTGTCGACGCAAAGTCCGAAGTCGAGCTGTGGAAGCGACGCTTGGAGGCAGAAGTCAGCTGCGCTATGGAGATGCTCGACCGAGACGCACAGCTGGCTCAGCGCATGGCTCGGGTGACTGGCAGCTTTGGAGGGGCGCACGAGGAACTGCCCAGGGACAACGACGTTATTGTGTCCTACGCAAGGTACGAAAACATCGCCGAAACGCGCCCATGTCTGAAAACCTTGTCCGTGGTTGCGGCCCCGGCACTTCCGAGCTTCGCCTCCCCCTCAGCTGCAGCTCAGCAGCGCACCTCAACGGTAACGCTGGTGAGCACTACAACGGCGGTCCCAACAAGAACGACAGCGACCTCTTTGCAGCACGTTGCCCCTAGCCCAGAAAAGCAACTGGAGCCCCTGCAGGAGCAAAAGAAGAGCCTCAAGTCGCGGTCGGCGACACGCGCGTCGCGCCACAAAAAGACTGCGTCGACGACTGCCGCCACCACGGCTCCAGTTGCGTCACACAATCCCGACCCACCAGCATCGGCGCCGACGTCGCTGTCGAGAAAGAGTGACATAGCCCGCGGGCCTGGAGGCGGTCGTGCCGCTGGAACCACTGCATCAGTGCCAGCTCCCTCCACCTCCGCGGCATTGACGCACCTGAAAAGCGCCGTGCTCCAATGCGCCGAGCTCTCCCGTGCGAATGCGCTGCGGCGCGAGCTGCTGCATGTGCAGTGGTTTCGGCAGCAGCTGCAAGGGGAGCGCGAGCGCGTTGCATCGATGGTGGCCGCCCAGCTCCACTCTGCTGTCCAGGGCGCAGAGGCCACTAAGCGTGATGACGCACCTCAGCGTAAGCAGGCCCAAAGGGTGTCCCTCACGGGCGAGCACGAACCCCTCACTCCAGCGCTTCCCATCGTGAGCAAGGCACGCGCTGAGGTCTTGTCTCTCGGGCCATCCTCCAGTAGCTCCTCCGCACCGGACCGGCTGCGTCATCTCGTGCAAGAGAGTCGCCCGTCCACCAGGCAGGGCGATGGGGACGGTGGCGAGGTGGACGGCTGCCCTATGGGTAGTGCACGCGACGGCGGCGGTGAGACTGGGATTTCTGCGTCGCCGAGTCGTCCGTTGCGCTCAACGTCACCGGCACTCCACGCGCGAACGTCAGTGGCATGGAGGAATCCGTCTGCGCCGTCGATATCTACCGGGCATGCCCGCAACGCGACTGACAACACGACTGTGGCGCTGGACGTGCTGCAGCCGTCGGCGTCTTGTGCGGATGCTGTCGTCGCGCCTGTTTCGTCCATCACGCGAAAGGGTGGCCAAGCTGCTGGCGGTACCGCTACCCGTGGAGCGGGGACTGGGCCCGAAAAGGCCGGAGTACAACGCCGTGGCGCGCGAGCGGAAGGCCTCGCCCTACATGTTGACTGGCTGCGTCAACAAGTGCAGCAACTCGCTCTCGAGGCGGCAGCGTTTAGGAACGAGGTGCAGGAGGCGCTTGGTCTGTTGAGCATGCTATTTGCGCAGCAGCAGCTGCATGTCCGGCACACGCCCGAGGCGGAGGCGATGTGGACCATGAAGGCTACGGCGCAGCAGGCGCTAGAGGAGGCCGCCATTGCGCGAGCGGTACACTTGCTAGAGCAGGACTGTGGTGCAAAACTCCGCGATTTCTATGCAGCCACGCCTAAGCCCCTCCCTGAGAAGGCGACAGACGAGGAGTGGCTTGCCCACGAGTTGCGCTTGGCGGCACTGGAGATGATTCGAGAGACGCCGCAGTCACACGCGATGTGTGGCGGTGACGGTCAAGAGTACAGTGCTGGTGCCACCCCCCAGGCTGCCGGCTCGACGCCGCCACGACGACCTTGGCTGACGGGGGAGAAAGAGGACGGCGCTGGCCGCCGTGGACATCAGTTTTTCGACGAGGACATTCTGCAGCCATGCCAGCCGTGGCCAAAAGGCACCTTCGGCACCGCCAACCGCTGGAATGCATCTGTCGCAAACCGCAGCGGCGGCCATCGTGGCTATGTCGAGGAAACGCGAGAAGGGGACGACGCCGACGGGATGCGTTTGCGCCAGGAGGTGGTGCATGACGGACGCCGCACGCTTGGTAGCGCCTTGCAGCCGCTGACGTCGCCGCCCCTGGATTGGTACTGGGTGGCTCGCAACCTTCTCGGCGTCGAATTGCCCGGTGCCGACCACCACGAGACCTCCCACGAGCCAAGAATGCGGATGGGAGGTTTCCGCGCAACAGCAAATTTGTCGCCCACGTCTTGGTGGTGGCACGCCCCTCCTGCGGACATCGAATCACTTCGGCCGACGGTCTTGCGGTATGACTTCGGTGCCGCCCAGCGGCAGGCGCAGGAGCGTGTGAGGGAGCACGTGAAGCAGGCAACGGCGTACATCTGCGGCAGCAGCTTCGATGATTTTGTGCGTCAGTACATTGTGCCCATCATCTCGACCGCCACGCGGGTGACCAGCGGCTCTGGCATGGACGCGGCCCTCCGCGCTGCGGTTCGGCAGCTACGTGAGAAGGCGCGTCAGCAGTGCAAGCGCGACGTGCGTCTGCTCTTGAACCGCGTCGCTAATAATATTCGCACCCGAAACCTTCTCCGCAGCCGCGTTGTCCATGGCGAGGGCTTTGTGTCGTATGTCGGTGTGCTCTACAACAGGTGGCGCGACAGGCTGGAGCAGGAGAGGAGCCAGATGCGCGCAGAGCAGCGCGCCAGACAGGCGTCTGTCTTGTCTCTCATGCATCTTCAGGCGCCGGCTGACTCCTCGATGGCGAGCATACGGCCGCCGATGAGGAGCTCGGCACGGGCGCACGACAGCGGAATCAGCGGCGGCGGTGTCTGTCTTCCCCAGTGCCCGCTGCAGCCTTCCAGTTACCACTTCGACAGGGTGAAATTTGGAAACACGTAACATGTATATACGAGGTCTCCCAGAGTAGGCGCGACGGTAGAAATTGCGTGGCCATGCCAGGGAGCTCTTGCTTCTCTTGTGTCTCATACCTTTGGCTTTGCGTCTTTTTTTGTTTATTATCTTGTTACCCTCACAAAGCCATCTGGCCGACTCTTCCTCGTCCTCTCATGGTTAGCTCTCTCTTCACATGTAGGAGAGTGACCCACCGAGAGAAGGCCAGCAATGGCACGTGAAGGTCGATGGCACGGCCCCAACACATATTTTGGTGTTCTTTCTCCATCCTTCCCATCATCGTTTTCTCGAAAACAACAAAAAGAGAAGGACATCCAGCAAAAAAAAAACGTGATGACGACTGAGTCCTTGAGAAGCGGTAGAAGAGACGATGCTGTTCACCCGGCAGTGTGTGCATATGTTGAAAAACAGGGGGGGGGGCGTAAGGAAGAGGGCGGGGAGGCGACCTTCAGCAGGCAGCACCGCGCACAGCGCTCTCCTCTCTTATTGCCTGATTTTCTCTCTGTGATCGTACCACACAAAGACGAAGTTTCTCGGCGCTGCTGGCTTGCTGCCCTGTGACCGTTGCACGGCCCATGACAAAACTACGATACTGCCGCTGGGCGACCACTCTTTCTGCACACCGTCTCATGTTCTTGTATTCCCGTCTTTGTACATTTTGTTACTGTTCGGCGTCCTCTTCAGGTGGCGGACACCCATTCCTGCTCACCTCTGCGCTGACTTTGCACCCAACTATATCGCATGCCACAGGCCAGCTGCGATGAGGGGACTCGTAAGACCTGCCCAACAACCCATGTGCTCCCAGATCCTCTTTTCATTCTGCTCGTTGGCGAAGGAAATTTGAGCTTCACTTATGCGCTTGTCAAACGCCTGTCCCGCAGTGCAGTTGTCCGCCGTGCGACGCAGAATGATGGCGTAGCCGGCGAGCGGCAGCGCGGCATCGTCGTGGAGGTGATTGCCACCACCTTCGACAGTGAGGCAGAAGTGTCGCGCAAGTATCCGGAGGCGGTGGGCTTCCTGGCGTACTTTGCAGCGAAGCGGCGCGTGCGTGTACGTTACCACGACCATGTGAACGCGACGTCGCTGTCGTCCGCCGCTGCACCGCTGCGAGATCAGCCCCTGCACCTTCTCATCTTTAATAATCCACACATCGGATTCGAGGATCTCTACCGACAAATCGCCCTGCTGTCGCACTTCTTCCGCAGCGCGCGCGAACTGCACACCCATGCACTGACACAGGACTTTCCCCAAGAGGTCGTGGTTACTCTGTGCGACGACCAAGCGCAGCGGTGGGACTTGCTCGGGTGTGCGGCGCGCAGCGGCTACATATGCGTCGCGGCCGTGCCCATGCGCTCCGCCGACTTCCCCGAGTATACAAACCGCCGTCACCAGCGCCACGCCGCCTTCCCATTTCGCATCATGGTGCAGTACTACTTTGTGGCCCCCCAAGCCGCGCTGCACGGGGTGCTGCGCGACCTCTCCGAGGAAATGATGTCCTGGGAGCAGGAGCGCCAGGCGCGCCTGCATGAGGGATTACCCTGCAGCTATACCTGCGTGGAGTGGTTGCGCGTGGCAAAGTCCAACTTTGGTTATTCTTCACAAGCCGCCGACGCGACGGCAGAAGTCATCCACTCCGCCGCTACACACCCGTCCGTCTTGAGCGGTGACGACTTCTCTGTCAACAGATCCGCATGTTCTGCACAGCAACCTCTGCCGCTTCTCCATCCGACGCTGGTGGCCCGCGTTGTGGGAGAAGCTGCTATGGCCCCTTTCTCCTCCGCCCCTTCTGAGGACCACACAGAGGCGTTCATGCCGTACTTGCCCAGTTCTACGTGGATCCGTCTGTATCGAGCGCAGCGCTGGGCGGAGCAGCGGTGTAGCTTTTCTGTTGCTCTTGCGCCGCCCAAGACGCCTCCGCTACCGCCTCACCTCGACTCGTCGATTCTTGGCCGCCCCCTCACGTCGAAAGAGGCCAGCAAGCTTGGGCGCTACTTGTCTGGCTACGGCGCAGCGATGAGAGCAAAGGCTCAGCAGCGCCGACAAGCCGAGATGCTGGAGGCATGTCCATGGAGCTGCAAGGCGTGCCAGCCCGCTCGCACCTTCGAGAGGGAGGACGATCTGCGACAGCACCAGATCGCGAAGCACTGTGGCGCGACTCCACTTGCGCCGACGCTATACGCTCGTGTGCATGAACAGGTCGAGGCTGCGAGTCGCCGCCTAGAGGAAGCTCTGGCTGGCTTGGATATAGAAGACGGCGGCGATAAAGGCTCCTGCGAGGTGTGCGGGCTGCGTTTCAAGAGCAGCGATGCTTACGAAGAGCACCTCCGCTACTTATCTCCCCTTCCTGTCGACGATGCAGCGGACTTGGTGTGCAACGTCTGCCACCCGGTTAAGTGCTTTACCGACCGCCGCGCACTTGAGCAGCATCGAGCCACGAAGCACTCGGCAGCGGAGTGAGCGACTCCGCGTGGAAACAACTCCCGCTAAGATTTGGCACCCGCGAGGTTATGAGCACCAACGAAGAACAAAACAGACCACCGCAGCGCGTACCCGTCCCCACGCACAGGGCTGAAGCGCGGGAAGGGGCAGCGAAGAGAGAGGTTGGGGCGGCGCCGGCTCGTTCTCCACCGCGATGTCACGCACGCAACATCGTGGTCTTGCGTCTCTCTCGCCCACCAGCGCGACTCTATGAATGGAGCGGCCGTATGTCTACATGTTGCCAAGTACTGTACCCTTGTCTCTTCTCTCTCCCTTCTCCTGCCTGCGTCTGCGTATGGAACGACAAAAGGTAAACGTTAACAGGGCGGCGTTGCTGCAGGGCGACCGCCGACGTGCGATGACTACATATCGCCGCATGACGCTATGCGACACGCTGCAGTTTAATTTTGTAAATTTGGATCAACTAACAGAGACGTACAATACGTCCTTCTATGGCGAGTATGTGACGCACTGGCCGGAGTACCAGCGCATGTGCGTGCACCCAACCACCGGTATTCCCATGGCCTACACGCTCGGCAAAGCGGAAGGACAGGGGGAGGACTATCACGGACACGTGTCCGCCGTTTCCGTGGCGCCAACGTTTCGGCGCGTCGCCCTCGGCGAGACCCTCATGGCCGAGTTGGCGCAGATGAGCGAGCTCGTGCACAATGCCTACTTTGTGGACCTCTTCGTCCGCAAAAGTAACCAGGTTGCGCAGGACATGTACCATCGACTGGGCTACATTGTCTACCGGACGGTGCTAAACTACTATCACGGCGACGGCCCCAAAGGCCCCTTCAAGAGTGACGAGGACGCACTGGACATGCGGCTTGCCCTGCGGCGTGACAAGGAGCGGCGAAAAAGTAGCGTCATTCCCCTAGACCGACCCATCAAACCCGAAGAACTGGAGTGGGTGTGAGTACTCGGGTGTCGCACACACTGTAAAACGCCCCCGCCGGCTCTGTCACGCAAGAAACGAGAGCAAAAAGACCGGTAGACTATATCACGCACAATCACCGCGTGTGCGTCTCCCTGGGTGAAGACACCCATCGCACCCTTCGACAGCCGCCCTTATGCCTATTCACCGTCTGTAGAACACACAAGAGGAATAGCCCGGTGCCGCGTGCAAGACTGCGGCTTCTGCACGCACTATGCTCGTTTCCGCCTCTCTCTCTTTGTGCGCGTGTGTGTGTGTGTGTGTCGGTGTGGCCCTCCCGTTACGTCTTTTGGGGGTGGGTGATAGCGGCAGATGCTGCTTCGACCTTGTGCGCCGCACCGGTGCCGTTGGCTACACTGCGGAAGGCAACACAGAACACACCCTGTGCCATTTCTTCTTTTTTTTTTGCTTTCACCCACCTTTTCCCCGTGCTTCCCCATCTTTCCCCCTCTTTCCCTAACGTACATTGCACCTCTCCTTATCCTGCAGTCACACGCTACCACTCAACGCTCCCTGCAACACTGGAGCGAGTCGATCGCGCGTCCCGAGGACGCGCATCGTGCATCCTTTTCTAGCCAATCCAGTGCCGCTTAGTGGTAACGGAGCGCGCGTCGCGGAGAAATGGCGCCGCCTCGCTGGCATCACGACCGCCGGCGCATGGCGATATTCGTCCGTGTCGGTCTTTACACACTTCTCTTCCTTATGGGCTACATTGTCCCGCTTATCATTTTTTATAATCGCTCGCGCGCAGACACCTTCGAGGATACCCCTCGTTCCGGTGAGGCGTTTATTAGTGACGAGAATTTTTTTCACTGCATCGCCGAGCGTCTCTCATATAAGGAACAACACCCAGCTCGAATCCCGTACGTGCTGATACCGGTAACGATGGATTATCAGGACATCAAGCAACTCTTCTGCAATATTACAGTCCCCATGACGTACATCATGTTTATCAACAACGGCATGTTCCGCCCACTACGCTCGCTTCTCGACCGCCTTGCCGTAGATCTGAGGGACTACGTCGACCAGAATCTCTTTATCATTCACCACCCCGAGAACATCGGCTACGCGTCTGCCGTGAACGAGGGCCTGCGTCACGCCCTCAACTTTTCCGTTGCCAAAGTGCCTTGGGTCTTCATCACCAATGCCGACGTGCGCTTTGCGCCGGGGCTCATCGACGAGTTTGTCTCGCAGGCAAACGAAAAGACACAAGGCCAGCTGGAGCGCATTCGCCGCCTAGACCAAGAGATCATTGCCGAAGCCAGGACGCTGCGAAACGTGCCAAATCCGCGGTTTGCCTTCCGCAGCAGCCAGCACCCCATCATTACGGCATCCTCGCTGCCATATCGTATTCGGACCATGCCCCCAGAGGAGATGAAGAAGCAGTTTGCCGACACGTACGGCATCTTTTACACAGACCACAAGGATTTCATGGCCACATTTGCGCTGTCCCGCCTCGCCATTGCGACCGTAGGGTTTTTTGACGAGAACTACTTCCCCGCCTACGGCGAAGATCATGACTACGTGTGGCGCATGGCTGCTTTGGGCTACCAAAAGTACTTCTCCGAGCCTGGCAAGTTTGTGCACTTTGAAAACGCGAACCTCAACGTCGGTGGGTCGGCCAGGAACCGGGGAATCTTCAAGAACACTGCCTACTTTCTCCAGAGCGTCAAGTTTGGGCGTATGAACTATCAACCATTTCGCCTCCAATATCGCCGTGCCAAGTGGTTTCCTGATGGGGTCACAATCTATCAAGATACCGGGCGCAATCCACTGCCGTTTAACGGAACCATTCCTCTCGACATGTGGGTACTCGACACTGACAGGCGGAGGTCCATATGGGAAATCGGTGAAAACATTCGCTGCCACCGCGACTACAAGCCGTACAGCATGAAGCTACTGGACTTTCCTGTTGACCCCAGCTAAGGGTTCTGGTCGGGATTGATGCGCGGCACACGCTTTCGTTGGCCTTCGCGATGCGCGCATTTCTGCAGATGGACACCCTAGCACTGGTACCGGTTTGCGCCAGTCTGATCGAAATTAATGCGCTCAGTCTGTTGCAGCGGCGCGTGGAAGGCCTTTCGCAGAGGTATACGGAAAGCTTCTTCGCTGGCGGCCGCTCTCGCCTACCGGAATAAGGACGATCCACCACCGAATCAAAAAGCCGCGCATACGACGGTGATGAACTCTCGACGGCTGCCGTTCGGTTTCTTGGTTTCCTTGTTTTTTCGAGGTCTTGCACCCACCCACCCCCTCTTTGCCTAAGCTGCAGTATGGGGCCACCGTGTTGTGCAAGAATGCAAGCGCCGTTTGCCGAATGATGCTTGGGCACCTTCACGGCAGCGCAGCCGCATTCATCGTCTATACACCGCAAGTGCGAAGAAGAGCGGCCACACACTCAAAGAGGCCGCTGCGCAGTTCCTCGACTAAGTTGTGCTGCTGCGCCCCACAGGCCAGTGTTTGTCGGCGGTGCTGCGAGAGGGGGGGTACCCTGCGCATTTGGCGCAGGACGTGCGCACGCCGGATGGCGGCTTCGTCACAGCGTCTCGGCGGCTTGCGCGTCGGCATGCGGGCATGGACCCTATCGGGGATAAGCCCGCACACCGATCCCTCACACGCAGCGGTCACATGTACGTCAGCCGGTCCTCTAACCGATGCAGGCCGGGGTGGGCGTGGGTGGGTGGGGGCAGACTCTCCAGAAAAGAGGAACACTTGCGTCATGCAAACAGACGCTCTCCCGCTTTGCGACGCTTCCTCACTGGCTGTCGGCGGATGGTGCTGGACTGCGACCCATCAACACAGGAGCGGACGCGATGCTGGACGACAGCAATGCACGCACCGGCATAGCGAAAACAGAATGTGGCCGCTTCATCGTGGCAGCTATGGCGCCGAGAGCGAACGAACGGAGCTGCTACTCGAGCTGCTGGCAGTGCAGCTTGCATCAACTGCAACACAGAGAAACAGGTGTGGCTGCTGTCACGGAGTCGCTCTGCGTTCCTCATCGCACTGCGCAAGGGCCGTACAAGCGTGGAGAAGTGCACAGTGCCACATATTTGAGCACAAATGTTGACGCTACTGGCCTGCTGTCTGCGCATATTGTTTTCCAGCTTGCTCACGTGCTGCCGTTCGCCATGGTCACACAAGGACACCGTGAACCTGTTCGCTACAACGGCAATGTCCCCCCAGTCCCCCGCATACTGCATGGATTCTAGCCCTCCAAGCTGACGCGGCAGGCCGCCATGCCCCGCGACCACGATGCACGATGCACGATGCGACGAGCTAAGACCTGAGCTCCTAGGAGACCGTCGTGTCACACCACGAAAAGGAGGCTGCTGGGTTCCCGAGGCGATGAGACAACGTGTTTACTCAGTCCTCGACGGACATCTGCGCGTCTTCTGGATTCCTGCAGCGGCGCGTGAGTTGCAGTGAACAGGTGAAGTGCAGATGGTGCGCTATCTACACATCCGCTGGAACTGTGCCTCCCCTCCCCTCCCCTCCCTTAATGCCTCTGCCCGAGCCTGAACCCACGCCTAGGTGTGCTGTGAACGGTGCCCGGCCGGGCCTTGTGCTCCGACATGCCACGAGAGACTCGCCGATCTCTGGAAGCAACACCTCCTGTCACACTATGCTCTTGTCCTGCGCGGACTTCCCCCACGGCGGGTGTTCACATCCGCCCCCGCGTGCCTCCCACACGCCACCGGCAACAAGGTTGTGCTGGAAGCAGGCTGCATGATCCGAAAGCGCGAGCACGGTGCTTGACGCGCTGTGAAGCACCGCTGGCAGGGTGTGCCCCATGCCAGCGCGGCATCCCAGAGGTCAGCAGGGCACGAGCGCCGGCCGACGAGAGGCGCGGAAAAGTGTGTGCCGATGAGCCCCACAGTGCGTGTGCGCGAAACGTGCCGGAAGCATGCCAAGAACACCGCGAATGGCCGCATGGGCACCCCCCTCCTCCCCAGGCTGCGATGTGAGGAGTCTCCACACAGACTCATGGGGCAGCCGCGGGCTGCAGCGACTAAGTGCGGAAGATGGCATGCACGCCAGGCGCAGGGTCTCCGTAGGGCGCTGGGCAGGCGCTGGCCAGCCTCCTCCCCCGACCTCATGCGGGATGCACCTGGACCACCGCCTACTACACACCGACGTCAGAGGCCACCGCCTCGGCCCTGGAGCAGGACCGTAGACGCGATGCGCTCAGGTGAAGGCCCGCAGACCACCCCATGTCCGTCTGGCGCCTCCGGCGCCGCAGGTACCCCGGACGGAGACGTGCAGAGGGAAGATAAGAGCGCGTAAAGCACGTAGCCGCCGATTCGGCGGCGGGATGGTTCGTCCTAGACGCCGAGGGTGTAGCCGTAGCGGGAGCGTGGTGGGTGGGGTGTGGCTGCGTATGCGCGTGTCTGTCTGGACTTGCTCGTGCTGGACTGACGCATCTAAACAAGTGGACTATGCTCTCTGTAGCGCATGACATTGTCTATTTGTCTTACCACTAACCTTACTCTAACACTATCCGGATCGCCACCCAGCTCTGATGAGCCCACTGACAGGCAATGGTGTTGCATTCCTCCGTGATGACAAGAGAGACAATCTCGTACTCCGCCTCCTCGCTGAAAGCTTTAAGTGGTAGCTCTAGAGTCAGATGTCGTTAGTGGGAACGGTACTGTAGACAGTGATGCTTAACGTCCTCTATGAGGTATGGAAAACCCTGAAGCTGCGATGACTCCTGTGACATGAAACGTGATATCTTCCCGTTTGTGTGGTCTAGGTACGCATTATACTTGGTGCGGGATGTCGGCACAACAAGCACCGGCTTCTCTCTCCTTACATTTTTCCATCGTTCCTGTTCGCTGAGATTGCACGAGATGAATGTAGAGCACTCCTGCACGGCGAGCCTTCCCCACAAGTGGAGTGCGGTGCACAAGCGAGTGAAGACACCGGTCTCTGCAATATGGGAGAGCTGCAGGCACTCTCTAAAAGCCATACTTGGAAGAAAACTCATGCGCCGCATCACCCGTTGCAGATGGTCCTTCACTCACGAGTTTAGCCGCTGAGAGGCACCGGATACATCGAGCTGCAGAGACCACTAGTGCAATGCGGCTTTCTCAATGCATGCGAGCACGTGCATACATGTTAGTATCGTTGCCGATCTTCTGCGAAAATGTGTGCTGTGTGTACACATCGGCTTTCCTTCCTGATACTCGTGCCCTCATTCGCTTTTTCGTGTCGCCTCTCCTTTTCACTTCACAGGACCGACCGTACACGGCGCCCTGGACGGCATTGCTCACGTTGAGCTCAGGCACGCTCTCTTTCATGATATTGATCCGGTGTCCAGCGTTCATGACGACGAGCCTTGCACGGCGAGAGCGGCTTTGGAAACGATGGGCGGTGCCCTGCACGCAGAAGTACTCGGCTATACTCACGCCACTAACCGCCTCACCCTGGCTTCGGTATTTCTAAAACCATTTGTCTCCCCGGAGCGGATTGTCGCTATGGCGAACTCAGCGGTGACCTGCACGTCGCGTTGCAAAAGGGCGGAGCGGATGGAGCGCATCGCCAAAATGGGTGAGAGGCTGCGCGAGGTCAACGCTCATCCCCTCCTCCCGTAGCCACCGCACAACATTGCTCGTTGGCTCCGAAAATGCAGTCTCTTTCTCCGAATGATGTCTGTGGATGCACTCTGCCGAGTGTTCTGTTCACTCCTGCGATGCTGGATGGCGACGACTGAAGTATGTTGATTAGTGACCGGTGCAGGTGTGTGTGTGTGTACCGGCAAGTTAAGGGACCAGGGTTAGGGACCAGGGTTAGGGTTAGGGTTAGGGTTAGGGTTAGGGTTTGGGTT